>NC_085000.1:33662336-33669836 GCF_963854185.1 Sardina pilchardus | reverse complement strand
CCCCTAGGCTGAACAGTCTCTGTCGCTTTTTTTCTTTCAACTTCAAATCAGCCATTAAATGATAGCGGTTTGGTATCATGTCCTTCAGAAGCATCTCCAGCATGTACATAGGCACCATCACGCAGAGCGCCGCTTCATCCTCAGCCGTTCACCACCCTTAGCCGACCACTAGTGGGCACTGTTGTTTGAGTTTTCTACACCAGTGGAATTCAGGTCAGATACAGTGCGTCGCGCTTCTTTGGGCTGTCCTTCGGTTCGGTAGCGCATGTTGTATTTGCATTCTTGTTCTCTCTTTTAGCGGGGAGATATCTGGTGTTGTCACCGGTGGCGATAACTGTTTCTGTCTCTGTTAAATGAATCACGGTGCGATGCTGAGCTCGCGGACACCGTGAGATCATCCTCCCACCGAACCTCCGGGCGCTGCGTCTTACTCGAGCCGGGAGAGAGCGAGAGGTTTTGGGACGCGAGAGAGATAACGGAAACAGAGCCGGGAGAGAGAGCACGGGGAAAGGAGCGATGTCCGTGGCACAGTCCGGGCTTCGTCGGTTGGGCTCCGGGCGGTCGGGGAGGTGGTCGGGGAGGTGGGCGGTGAGGCCTCGTTCGTCTGTCCGCGAGTCTGAGAAACATGACGCCCACGCGCTAGTTTACGGCTTTGAAGCGCCGCTGCATCACCGTGAACTCTCTTCTCCGGTCAGCAAGTTCACCTGCGGGCTGTCACGAGCGTTCTATGTTTGTTTGTGTGTGTGTGTGTGTGTGTGTGTGTGTGTGTGTGTGAGAGAGAGAGAGAGAGAGAGAGAGAGAGAGAGAGAGAGAGAGAGAGAGTGTGTGTGAATGTGTTTGGAGGTGGAGGTGTTACAGATGGTTTTAAAGATGAGGGTACACACATTATGTGCATGTTGCACAGGCAACAAATAAGTCATCTGTCTTCAAGGCATGAAACACTTAGAGCCAAGAAGCCCCAGATAAATATAGGCTATGTATAACCCCCCACCCCCTCCCCCCCTCTTTAAAGTCAGAGTGAAAGGCAGATTGGAAGTAATATCAATCAATTTAGAATTATATCATACAGAATAAGTGATTACATATATTCACCCCCTTCAAGTCAGCATTGAGTTTGGCTGCAATGAAAGCATGAGGTCTGTGGATAGGTCTTAGGTAGGCTGGCATATCATGAAGAATGCGTGGATAGTCTCAGGTAGGCTGGCATATAAAGCATGAGTCTGTGTGGATAGAATAGAATAGAATAGAATAAGTCTTTAATTAACTGTGGGTAGGCATATCATGAAGAATGCGTGGATAGGTCTCTGTAGCCTGGCATATCATGAAGTCTGTGGATAGGTCTCAGTAGGCTGCCATATCTATTAAAGCATGAGGTCTGTGGATACTGTAGGTCTCAGGTAGGCTGGCATATCTATTAAAGCATGAGGTCTGTGGATACTGTAGGTCTCAGGTAGGCTGGCATATCTATTAAAGCATGAGGTCTGTGTGGATGGGTCTCAGTAGGCTGGCATATCTATTAAAGCATGAGGTCTATAGGTCTCAGTAGGCTGGCATATCTATTAAAGCATGAGGTCTGTGTGGATGGGTCTCAGTAGGCTGCCATATCTATTAAAGCATGAGGTCTATAGGTCTCAGTAGGCTGGCATATCTATTAAAGCATGAGGTCTGTGTGGATAGGTCTCAGTAGGCTGGCATATCTATTACAGTTTTTTACGATTGTTTACACACTAAAATATTTTTTTTCACACAATTAGCAAAATTTTACTCCAAGGAGCAAAACACCACAGATTTGCACAACATTACACACAATGTCTGCTTCACCCTTTTTGCAAAACATTACACACAGTGATTTGTAAAACTCTACACACATTTCCACACCTTAGACACAGATAAGGATTGTGAGGTTACTTCCTTGTCATTACAAAGCCCTGGATCGCCAATGACTACACTAATGAACGAATTGGATAATCACATCCACCAGGTGTATAAGCACACATGTGCAAAATTGAAAACGCATTACTCAGGTGTGCTATACAGTCTTGTTGCTTTTGCAGTAGTTGCTCTTCAGAGTCAAAGTGTATGTACTTTATGCAGTAGTTTTTGTTTGTCTACAGATTTTATTTGTTCAATTGATTTCATTGTTGGTTGATTAACTGATTATGGTTAGGAATACTGTAAGTATTGAAAGAAATACTTGAAATATTCAGTCTACAGCAGTCTTCAGTGTTGTACAGTGCAAGTGCAAGTTTATAGACCTATTTATGTACACTTTCCCTATGTAGAACTAATCATGAAGAATGTTGTGGGTTTGTCACTATTTTTTGGACATCTAAATGATCCCTTACATAGCAATGCCTGAGCAAAAATCTAGCACATGCTATTTCCTAATTTTTCTTTTTACAAATGCGTTTTCCATTTATCACTGCAGTGTGAAACTGGCTGCGATAGTGTCTGATCATTGAGGACTGTGTTTGTTAAATGACAACTAATAGCATTTTTACAAATATGTGTATATGTTTTGACTGAAGTGTATATGTTTTGACTGAAGTGTGTATGTTTTGACTGAAGTGTGTTTGTTTTGACTGAAGTGTTTCATTTTGCAAAGAATCTAGGAATTATGCAAACTGAGTGTGGCATTTGGATACCTGTGCTTAAATTTTGTTAAAAAGAACTCGGTTTGAAAAATTGTGTGTAAGCAATTGAAAAAAACTGTAAAGCATGAGGTCTGTGTGGATGGGTCTCAGTAGGCTGGCATATCTATTAAAGCATGAGGTCTGTGGATACTGTAGGTCTCAGGTAGGCTGGCATATCTATTAAAGCATGAGGTCTGTGGATACTGTAGGTCTCAGGTAGGCTGGCATATCTATTAAAGCATGAGGTCTGTGTGGATGGGTCTCAGTAGGCTGGCATATCTATTAAAGCATGAGGTCTATAGGTCTCAGTAGGCTGGCATATCTATTAAAGCATGAGGTCTGTGTGGATAGGTCTCAGTAGGCTGGCATATCTATTAAAGCATGAGGTCTGTGTGGATAGGTCTCAGTAGGCTGGCATATCTATTAAAGCATGAGGTCTGTGTGGATAGGTCTCAGTAGGCTGGCATATCTATTAAAGCATGAGGTCTGTGTGGATAGGTCTCAGTAGGCTGGCATATCTATTAAAGCATGAGGTCTGTGTGGATAGGTCTCAGTAGGCTGGCATATCTATTAAAGCATGAGGTCTGTGTGGATGGGTCTCAGTAGGCTGCCATATCTATTAAAGCATGAGGTCTATAGGTCTCAGGTAGGCTGGCATATCTATTAAAGCATGAGGTCTGTGTGGATAGGTCTCAGTAGGCTGCCATATCTATTAAAGCATGAGGTCTATAGGTCTCAGGTAGGCTGGCATATCTATTAAAGCATGAGGTCTGTGTGGATAGGTCTCAGTAGGCTGCCATATATGTGGATACTGCAGTTCTAGTCCATTTGTCTTTGCAAAACTGCGCCAGCTCTGCCAGGTTGGAAGGGGATCTGGTGAGAACGACCCTGTTCTGTAGGACTGTCTAGGACTGGGTTTCCACTCGGCCACTCCAGAACATTCACCTTGTTGTCTTTAACCCATTCCTGTGTAGTTTTCCAGGATATCCATTTGTCTTTAACCCATTTCTGTGTAGTTTTCCAGGATATCCATTTGTCTTTAACCCATTCCTGTGTAGTTTTCCAGAATATCCACCATTTCTGTGTAGTTTTCCAGAATATTAATTTGTCTTTAAACCATTTCTGTGTAGTTTTCGCTGTCACTTCGGCTCATTGTCTTGCTGGAGAATAAATCGAAATCTAAGTCATAGAGTCAGATTGTCCTCCAGGATTTCCGTATATGTTGCTGACACTACCAGCACCGTGCTTCAGATCGGGGACGCTGCTGTGGTGGGGATGTGCCGTGTTTGGGGTCAAAATGAGCATCTAGTCTGATGGCTAGAGAGCGCAATGTGGGTCTCATCAGACCAGCGACCCTTCCTCCGTTTGACCTGCATGTCTTTGGGCCAACGTGAACACATGAATATTTATGCAATCGCTTATTTTGCATTATGTGTTTGTAATTAATTCACTTTACCTTGTAGACATTTGCTTTCGCTTTGACATTAAAGAGCGAATTTCTGTAAATAATTGTTTTATATATATATAAAAAGGCTAAATTGAACTGACAAAGACTCTATTTGTTAAAGCGATAAAAGGACAAATATCTACACACACACACACACACACACACACACATGCACACTCATTTCTATACACATGAGCTGCAAGAGTATGGCTATATGCAGACAAGTTGACAAACGTCATTTATTTTTGCGGAGAGAATGTGCAGAAGTGAGTGGCGGCCATATTTTGTACCGCCATGCGGTACATCTAGTTTGCTCATATGCACGTGTGTTGCTCTCATGTGGAAGTGTAGCCAATAGGAACAAACATAGAGAGCAGCACTGATTACCCACTGATGCCATTCATTAGGGCCAGCACCCAAGCATGTCTGTCTGTCTGTGTGTGTGTGTGTCTGTCTTTCTGTCTGTCTGTCTGTCTGTCTGTCTGTCTGTCTGTCTGTCTGTCTGTCTGTCTGGGTCTGTGTGTGTCTGTGTGGGATATTTAGGAATCTCAGACAGAGATGACGCTCTGAGAAACGTGCCGGCAGAAAGGACACAGGAAGTGGGTCATTTCACACACACACACACACACACACACACACACACACACACACACACACACACACACACAGCCATGCGTCCTCCTCTGTCTCAATCTCTTTATTTTGTCTGCCTGTCTCTCTCTCTCACTCTCTCTGGCTCTCTCTCTCACACACACACACACACAAACTGATTCACACACACATACACAGCTGCCCTGGTTCAGTGCTGGGACATCCTGTTCTGAGCCACAGGCACTAAAGCCATTTTAAATCCTGTCACGTTTGTACTGCTGTCTCATCATACACGCGTGCACACACACACACACACACACACACACACACAAGCACACCCTCAGACAGATGCACACACACACACACACACACACACACACACACACACACAGATGCACAATAAACATGTGTGTCCATAAAAATGTACCCTCTTACTAAAAAAAAACTGTTGGGGCTGGACGTCTGTGTGGAATTAGAGCGGCTGAATCTCACTCAGCCAAGTGTGTGTTTGTATGTGTGTTTGTGTGTGTGTGTGTGTGCTTGCGTGCGTGTGTGCGTGCGTTCGTGCGTGCATGTGTGTGTGTGCTTGCGTGCGTGCGTGCGTGCGTGCGTGCGTGCGTGCGTGCGTGTGTGTGTGTGTGTGTGTGTGTGTGACACTGAGGGAGGAATTGGAAAGGTTATGAGAGGAGAGGAGAGGAGAGGAGAGGCGGGCATGTTAGGACTGTGTAGCAGAGAAAGAGAGAGAGAGAGGGGCGGGGGGAGAGAGAGAGATTGATAGAGAGAGAGAGAGAGGGAGCGAGAGGGAGAGGAAGAAAGGGATGTAGTTCTGACCCAAAGGGGATGGAGGCCAAAGTCTACTCTCAGCGTTATTACTGTAAGAATTACTCCCCATTCAAAAAGGCCAACTTGACTTCACTGTATACATAACATACAGCTGCGTTGTGCCAGTAGCTCTGACTCAGGAATTGGTGTTGATGCCGTTAATCTTAGCCCTGGGTGTAAATTTGAATGCATTTTTCATTTCACTCCATTATTTTGGATAAACATACAAAAAGTAGTTTTTGAGAAAAACAATGTCCTCGTTTGAGGACATTGGGTCTCTATTACCATAAAACACAATGAGATTGCCAGTCCAGAAAGAATGTGAATATTCATGTGTGTACTACAAGTGCCAAAGACTCAACTATTAAGAAAACTATTTGATTTTATTGAACAGAAATGACCTGTTATTAATTTGGTTAAGTTTAGTGTTTATATGTAAATGTTAGTTGTGTGTGTGGGTCACACCCATGTGGAGAGAAGTCTATCCACAATTACAGTAATTGAAGCTAAACAGTTCTGCTGTATTTGTTTCTTATTTGTTTATTTATTTAATTTTGTAATTCTTTAAATGGATTTATTCATTCAGGCTACTCTATTACTGTATGTCTATGTCCACACTTTTACTTCCATTATTGTTTTACATAGTTTGATATGGCCAATGAACGACAATTTTCAATGTAATATGTAGCCTAAAAATGAAATTATGCGTACATTTCAATCCCGATGTCCTCTTTTGAGGACATGAAAGTTAAATGCGTTCTGGTCTGTTTGCAATGATCGAAATGGGGGAAACTTGATGCCATATCATACTTCAACTGTTCACAAACATATACAAACAAGTTTCAATGCCATAACATTCATTGGTACGTTACCATGACGATAGTTCTCACGCGTATGCCGGTAAAACGTGGAGGTGGATATCGATGCCATGTTGCTTTTCCCCCAAAACATTGTATTGAGCGTTTGATAACACCAAAGGGTAAAATGAAGTGTCCACATATGAGGACAACAGTTTTTTATACAGAAAAATGAAGCACAAGGTGAAACAGAGCCTAAATGCAATGTCCTCATACGAGGACGCAGGGTCTCAGGAGGTTAAATTCTGCCTGTGGGACACGCCCCTCTGCTCTGTGTGTTCAGATGAAGATCAGTGTGTTCCTGTGAACTCCACCAGTCTACACTACACTACGCCATATTTACCTACAGTATATCAGTGTTCCTGTGAACTCTACCATCCTACACTACACTACACTACACTACGCCATATTAACCTATATCAGTGTGTTCCTGTGAACTCCACCAGTCTACACTACACTACACTACACTACACTACGCCATATTAACCTATATCAGTGTGTTCCTGTGAACTGTACCATCCTACACTACACTACACTACACTACGCCATATTAACCTATATCAGTGTGTTCCTGTGAACTCTACCAGTCTACACTACACTACACTACGCCATATTTACCTGTATCAGTGTGTTCCTGTGAACTCTACCAGTCTACACTACACTACACTACACTACACTACACTACACTACACTACACTATACTACACCATATTTACCTGTATCAGTGTGTTCCTGTGAACTCTACCAGTCTACACTACACTACACTACACTACACTACACTACACTATACTACACCATATTTACCTATATCAGTGTGTTCCTGTGAACTCTACCACTACACCATCCAGAGTCTACACTACACTACGCCATATTTACCTCCGCCAACGAGGGTATGTTTTCATCTGGGTATGTTTGTCTGTCTGTTTGTTTGTTTGTTTGTTTGTTCGCAAGATAACTCAAAAAGTTATGGATGGATTTTGATGAAATTTTCAGGGAAGGTCTGAAATGACCCGAGGTAAAGATGGTTACATTTTGGGAGTGATCGATATCACCGTCTGGATGTAGGAGGTGGTTATGTTTTCACTTGGCGGATGTTGGCGCTCTCTGAGAGCTTTTCTAGTTCTTTTCCTATCTCTACCGTGTGTATCAT
>NC_085000.1:33647336-33654836 GCF_963854185.1 Sardina pilchardus | reverse complement strand
AATTTGCTAACAATGCTAACCAGGTTGATTAGCTAACTTAGTTGATGATTTTTTGCAGTTATGCTAAAAATGCTAACTATGCTAACAATGTTAACTATGCTAACCATGCTAACTAGCTAACTTGCTAGTGAGGACTTTTATTTTGAAACATTTGTTGCTAGGGTATCCATGGTGGCCACTATCAGGAAACAAGAAGTTACTGCAGTATAATCATGTTGGTTGCTATGGAAACGGTCATAAACGCTTAATTTTAATGGTTGCTATGTAGGTTGCTAGGTACATGGAGGTTTCATGTAGTTGACTGGAGGCATAGTGGATGATAACTGACAGTTGGAATGGTTGAACAGTTCAATAGTTGAGTAGTTTCAATGGTTAAATGATTTAATAGTGTATTATTGCAGTGAGGACTTTTATTTTGAAACAGTTGTGGACAGAGGAAACAGTTAACAGGATATGTAGTCTTCTGAGAGACTGTATGCTTAAAGCCAGAGAAACTGACAGTTGGTGCCCAGGTGGCCGGCCACCTGGCCTAAGATTCTAATTGCTGCCGTGATGTCATAATGAGCAATGTTAAGTCTATGGGGGGAATTGTAATAGTTTTTAACTAATAGTTTAAAAAGTATAAAAGTTACAAAGTTGAAAAATACAAAGCAGGCATGGCATAAGCAAGACCTACGCAACAACGTTTGAATGAAGTTTCTACGTTAAACGGTTGAAGCTGAATTGCGTGCGTTAGAAGAAGAATAATAATAACTAGAAATGCAATTCCAAGGAATTACCAGTGCATGAAAATGCAAAAATAGATAGATAATGTAGATATGGTTACTAAGGTGTAGCTAGGGTAAACATGGTGGTTGCATAGTTTACAGAGAGTTGATAGTGTGAAGGTAGACAGTTAAAAGATGAAACATTCCAGTTCTAACTTAACTAATGATTTCTATTCATGTTAAAATGTTGATTAGGTAACTTAGCTAATGATTTCTAGCAGTTATGTTAAAAATGCTAATAATGTTAGCAATGCTAACTTTATTAACAATGCTAACCAGGTTGATTAGCTAACTTAACCGATGATTTCTAGCAGTAATGCTAAAAATGCTAACTATGCTAACAATGCTAACTAGCTAACTTGCTAGTGAGGACTTTTATTTTGAAACATTTGTTGCTAGGGTTTCCATGGTGGCCACTATCAGGAAACAAGAAGTTACTGCAGTATAATCATGTTGGTTGCTATGGAAACGGTCATAAACACTTAATTTGAATGGTTGCTATGTTGGTTGCTAGGTACATGGAGGTTTCATGTAGTTGACTGGAGGCATAGTGGATGATAACTGAAAGTTGGAATGGTTGAACAGTTCAATAGTTGAGTAGTTTCAATGGTTAAATTATTTAATAGTGTATTATTGCAGTGAGGACTTTTATTTTGAAACAGTTGTGGACAGAGGAAACAGTTAACAGGATATGTAGTCTTCTGAGAGACTGTATGCTTAAAGCCAGAGAAACTGACAGTTGGTGCCCAGGTGGCCGGCCACCTGGCGTAAGATTCTAATTGCTGCCGTGATGTCATAATGAGCAATGTTAAGTCTATGGGGGAAATGGTAATAGTTTTTAAATAATAGTTTAAAAAGTATAAAAGTTACAAAGTTAAAAAATACAAAGCAGGCATGGCATAAGCAAGACCTACGCAACAACGTTTGAATGAAGTTTCTACGTTAAACGGTTGAAGCTGAATTGGCTGCGTTAGAAGAAGAAGTTTAATAGCTAGAAATGCAATTCCAAGGAATTACCAGTGCATGAAAATGCAGAAATAGATAGATAATGTAGATATGGTTACTAAGGTGTAGCTAGGGTAAACATGGTGGTTGCATAGTTTACAGAGAGTTGATAGTGTGAAGGTAGACTGTTTAAAGATGAAACATTCCAGTTCTAACTTAACTAATGATTTCTATTCATGTTAAAATGTTGATTAGCTAACTTAGCTAATGATTTCTAGCAGTTACGTTAAAAATGCTAATTATGCTAGCAATGCTTACTTTACTAACAATGCTAACCAGGTTGATTAGCTAACTTAACCAATGCTTTCTAGCAGCAATGCTAAAAATGCTAACTATGCTAACAATGCTAAATTTGCTAACAATGCTAACCAGGTTGATTAGCTAACTTAGTTGATGATTTTTTGCAGTTATGCTAAAAATGCTAACTATGCTAACAATGCTAACCATGCTAACTAGCTAACTTGCTAGTGAGGACTTTTATTTTGAAACATTTGTTGCTAGGGTATCCATGGTGGCCACTATCAGGAAACTAGAAGTTACTGCAGTATAATCATGTTGGTTGCTATGGAAACGGTCATAAACGCTTAATTTTAATGGTTGCTATGTTGGTTGCTAGGTACATGGAGGTTTCATGTAGTTGACTGGAGGCATAGTGGATGATAACTGACAGTTGGAATGGTTGAACAGTTCAATAGTTGAGTAGTTTCAATGGTTAAATGATTTAATAGTGTATTATTGCAGTGAGGACTTTTATTTTGAAACAGTTGTGGACAGAGTAAACAGTTAACAGGATATGTAGTCTTCTGAGAGACTGTATGCTTAAAGCCAGAGAAACTGACAGTTGGTGCCCAGGTGGCCGGCCACCTGGCCTAAGATTCTAATTGCTGCCGTGATGTCATAATGAGCAATGTTAAGTCTATGGGGGAAATTGTAATAGTTTTTAACTAATAGTTTAAAAAGTATAAAAGTTACAAAGTTGAAAAATACAAAGCAGGCATGGCATAAGCAAGACCTACGCAACAACGTTTGAATGAAGTTTCTACGTTAAACGGTTGAAGCTGAATTGCGTGCGTTAGAAGAAGAATAATAATAACTAGAAATGCAATTCCAAGGAATTACCAGTGCATGAAAATGCAAAAATAGATAGATAATGTAGATATGGTTACTAAGGTGTAGCTAGGGTAAACATGGTGGTTGCATAGTTTACAGAGAGTTGATAGTGTGAAGGTAGACAGTTTAAAGATGAAACATTCCAGTTCTAACTTAACTAATGATTTCTATTCATGTTAAAATGTTGATTAGCTAACTTAGCTAATGATTTCTAGCAGTTACGCTAAAAATGCTAATTATGCTAGCAATGCTAACTTTACTAACAATGCTAACCAGGTTGATTAGCTAACTTAACCGATGATTTCTAGCAGTAATGCTAAAAATGCTAACTATGCTAACAATGCTAAATTTGCTAACAATGCTAACCAGGTTGATTAGCTAACTTAGTTGATGATTTTTTGCAGTTATGCTAAAAATGCTAACTATGCTAACAATGCTAACTAGCTAACTTGCTAGTGAGGACTTTTATTTTGAAACATTTGTTGCTAGGGTATCCATGGTGGCCACTATCAGGAAACAAGAAGTTACTGCAGTATAATCATGTTGGTTGCTATGGAAACAGTCATAAACACTTAATTTTAATGGTTGCTATGTTGGTTGCTAGGTACATGGAGGTTTCGTGTAGTTGACTAGAGGCATAGTGGATGATAACTGACAGTTGGAATGGTTGAACAGTTCAGTAGTTGAGTAGTTTCAATGGTTAAATGATTTAATAGTGTATTATTGCAGTGGGGACCTTTATTTTGAAACAGTTGTGGACAGAGGAAGTAGTGAAACATGATCTGTAGTCTTAATGAGATTGTATGCTTAAAGCCTGAGACAGAAGGTGCCTCTCATAGCGTTTACGCGTCCTCTCTCGCTCCTCTCTGATCTACATAAAGAATGATGGAGCGGCAACAATGGGATAGTCTAGCCCTTCTTCTATCTTTCTTTATGTAGATCATTGAGGATCGAGGAGCGAGGGACGACATATAAACGCTGCTTGAGAGGGACCCACAGTAAATACTTTAAAAGTTGTATGTAGATAGTCTAATTAATGTTGATAGACAGAATGTTTAATGGATGTTGATAGGCAGATTGTTTAATAGATATTGATTGACAGTTTGATGGGTGGATGAGTGAATGCTCTGAAGAAGATGAATGGATAGAAGGTTGGATGGAATGTGCCTCATATTCTTGTTAAGAGAGACACTGATACAGCTCTCTGAGAGTAGTTGACACAGGTGTAATCAATTTAACTGGCTAGTCTTAAGAGAGCCAGAGTACTCTTAAAGCCTGAGACAGAGTAAATAATTTAAAAGTTGAATGTAGATAGTCTAATTAATGTTGATAGACAGAGAGTTTAATGGATGTTGATAGACAGATTGTTTAATAGATGTTGATAGACAGTTTAATGGGTGGATGAGTGAATGGTCTGAAGAAGATGAATGGATAGAATGTTGGATACTCTCTACTGAGAGTAGTGGATACAGATACAGGTGTAATCAATTTAACTGGCTAGTCTTAAGAGAGCCAGCCTGAGACAGAGTAGATTGTTTAAAAGTTCAATGTAGAGCGTCTAATTGATGTTGTTGATAGGCAGACTGTTTAGAATGGGTGGATGAGTGAATGGTTTGAAGAAGATGAATGGATATAAAGTTGGATGGAATTGGGAGGACTTATTTTGATACTGTGCGCAGAGGATACAGGGGAACAGAATATGTAGTCTTCAGAGAGGAGCCTGAGAGAAACTGACAGTTGGTGCCCAGGTGGCTGACCAGCTGGGGTAACATTCTAATTGCTGCCGTGATGTCATAATGAGCAATGTTAAGTCTATGGGGAAATTGTTAATAGTTTTTAATTTATAGTTTAAAAAGTATAAAAGTTACAAAGTTAAAAAATACATTGCGCTGATGTCCTAAGCAAGACCTTCGTAACACAGTTTGAATGAAGTTTCTACGTTAAACGGTTCAAGCTGAATTGCGTGCGTTAGAAGAAGAATAATAAGAAGTAGTAGAAGAAGAAGCCTAGGGATAACAGTACAGTGCATTTTCATGCACTGTAATAAGAAGAAGAAGAAGACCGAGGAAGAACAGTACAGTGCATTTTCATGCACTGTAATAAGAAGAAGAAGAAGACCGAGGAAGAACAGTACAGTGCATTTTCATGCACTGTAATAAATACATGATTCAGTTATTTAGTATACCATACCACATACTTAATCTAAAAAAAAACCCAGAGAGTCAGGATAACACAATAAAGCTTAAAAGCTTATTTCCATTGTGGTCCTTTGATGTTGTATGGCAGCAGATGTAAAAATGACAAGAATGGCACTGTGGCATTACTAAAACTGTAAAAAAACAAACAACACTTACATTAACAGTATTCTTCAGCTATACATATTCTAAGTGCAAGCCCTACACTACCTGATCTCTAAGCCATGTTTTCGTAGAACGTTTAAATCCATCCAAGCTACTGCTTACCTTAATGTTACCTGGTAACTTATTCCACAGACTAGTCGCAACATATAAAAAGGAGTTCTTCCCTACTTTTGATTTCACTCTTGGAGGAACAAAATCTGTGGAACTCCCCCTAGTGGAGTAGTTATGAACGTCCCTCACTCTACTGAAGAAATTATTTAAATATTTAGGGACATCTCCATGTACAATCTTGTATACCATGCTCAACTCAATTTGAGAGACTCTATCCTCCACCCTCAGCCATCCCAGCCTCTCAAAATGATGACGATCAAGGTGAGTTCTTGGGGGCAGATCTAGAATGGTCCTGACTAATTTATTTTGTGAGGTCTGGAGTTTATTCTTGAGCAGGAGCCAGGAGCAACAGGCATAATCATAGTAGGGCTGAATTATAGCGCCTGCTAAGGTCAGCATAGCCTTCTTATTTAAATACTTGGAAATTCTGGCCAGAAAACGCACTCGTTGATTTATTTTAGTAATTACTTTCTGGGCTTGTCCAGCTCCAGACAACTGGCTATCCAGTACACACCCAAGATAGGTGACTGAATCCTTAGCAATAAGTACAGAGTCACCAGCTAATATTTCAAAACCTGGGTTTTTGTTTAACTTAATTCTTGACCCAAACAAGATGGACTCTGTTTTCCCTAAATGCAGAGATAATCTATTAAACGATAGCCAATGACTGACTTCTAAAAGCTCAACACTTAAGGTTGATTCCACAGTGCGTTTGTCCTTATGTGAAAACACTAGTGCGGAATCATCAGCAAATAAAAACAGTTCACATGAACAAACTGATTTAAGATCATTAATATATAAAAGAAAAAGAAGAGGACCTAAAACACTCCCCTGCGGGACTCCACATTGCACAGTTTGTGGCTGGGATAAATTACCCCCAACATCCACCACTTGCTTCCTTTCCCTCAGATATGAGTCAAACCATTTAACTGCTATGTTGTTAAAACCAATTGCCCTCAGTTTAGACAATAAGATACTATGGTCTACTGTATCAAAAGCCTTTTGCAAATCCAGCATTACCATTCCACAAAAATTGCCCATGTCAACCTCCTTCCTGATATAGTCAGATAGGTACAATAAACATGTGTCGGTTGAGTGTGATTTACGAAATCCTGATTGGAGTTCGTATAATAAATTGTAAGATAAGAGATATCTATTCACCTGCTCCAAAACAAGTCTTTCAATTATTTTTGATAGAGTACACAGAATGGAGACGGGTCTATAGTTACCCTGATCCATTTTGCTCCCCTTCTTATAAAGTGGAATCACTTTTGCCAACTTGAGCTCCTTAGGGAAGTAGCCATACTCAATAGACAGGTTTATAATGTGAGTAATACTTGGAGTGATGTTCTCCGCAGCATCTTTCAAGAATCGAGGTGGGATATTATCTAGACCTGTAGCTTTAGAGCTATCTAGTTTTTTAAGTTTCAAAAGTACATCTTCCTCTGATACCTTCTCTAAGAAAAATGAATTTGCCTGAACCCCTTGTTTGGAATAAAACTCGGAAACTTTACTTTCTTCATATTGTTTCGACATGGCAGGGAGCTTTTCAACCAGCTTACTAGCAATAGTAGAGAAGTATGTGTTAAAACTGTTTGCTACTTTATCCTTATCTGATACAATATTATCTCCAAGGTCTAGATTAATATTACATGTTTTGGTTTTCAGCCTTTTGCTATAACCCAGCTCTTTCAATGACTGCCATAGCTTTTTCGAGTCATGTTTATACTCCATAACTTTCTCGTTGAAATATGTCTTTTTAGAACATACCACTAATCTACTCACTTCATTTCTCAGTTTTTTATACGCTGCCCAGCTTTGATCATCCTTATTTTTCCTAAATTGTTCATAAAGACCATTTCTCCTCCGTATGGCCTCCAGTATACCATCATTTATCCAAGGTTCTGTTCTCTGTTTCACTCTTGCTTCTCTAAGAGGTGCAATTTTGTCTATCGATTGCAGAAATGATAATTTAAAATAGTGCCAAGCCTGATCAACATCTTTACATTGCATCACTGATGACCAATTTACTTCATTTAGGCAATCTGTAAATTTCTCTTTGCTATACCTTTTCATAGATCTAATTTTGATGGTATTGTGGGTACTAAATACTGTTTTCTTTACTTTTCTGGTACAGAAGATGATAG
>NC_085000.1:33629836-33642336 GCF_963854185.1 Sardina pilchardus | reverse complement strand
CATAGTTGGCCAACATGACCTTTAAATGACCTTTAAACAATGTCCTTTTAATGCTACAAATGACCTTGAAAAGCACATCAAATGTGGCCAGTGATGAGAGGAGTAATTACTCTTGGGCCGGGCCGGGCCGCTGCGCTGTGATGGTATCATAAGACGATAAGAGCAGACCCGTGGGTCTCAGGACGGAACCGTTCTGCGTCTACAGCAACACACTTGTCGTCTGCCCGTCATGACATCCAGAGGGGCTCCGGGGGATTAAAGTGTGTGTGTGTGTTCCCACATCTGATCTCGGACCGTTCACTTCCCACATCTGATCTCGGCCCATCCGCTGAGCCGCTCTCAAAGCAGTCCCATCGCCATGAGCTAGATTGCTCCTACGCAAATGGGAACTTGAAAGGTTGACTTGATTATGCCTTGAAAGACGTGTGCTTTAACTGGTGCTCTGTGCTGTAATTGGATTCTCTCTTCATACACCGGCTCAATCACTGGTTTAATTGTCCCAGATAACAGCACAATGGCCCATTATTGTGTGCTGCTGTTTTCCCTGTTGCTGTTGCTACATGTCCCCTGTGTGATCTACTCTCAAAGGACACACGTGTCTGGAGTGAGATGCGCTTTAGAGAACATCTCCTCTCATAGCACTACTCACAGCTAGTCTTGCTGATCCTAGACCTTTAGAGAACATCTCCTCTCATAGCACTACTCACAACTAGAACATCTCTCATAGCACTACTCACAACTAGTCTTGCTGATCCTAGACCTTTAGAGAACATCTCTCATAGCACTACTCACAACTAGTCTTGCTGATCCTAGACCTTTAGAGAACATCTCTCATAGCACTACTCACAACTAGTCTTGCTGATCCTAGACCTTTAGAGAACATCTCTCATAGCACTACTCACAACTAGTCTTGCTGATCCTAGACCTTTAGAGAACATCTCCTCTCGTAGCACTACTCACAACTAGTCTTGCTGATCCTAGACCTTTAGAACATCTCCTCTCATAGCACTACTCACAACTAGTCTTGCTGATCCTAGACCTTTAGAGAACATCTCTCATAGCACTACTCACAACTAGTCTTGCTGATCCTAGACCTTTAGAGAACATCTCTCATAGCACTACTCACAACTAGTCTTGCTGATCCTAGACCTTTAGAGAACATCTCTCATAGCACTACTCACAACTAGTCTTGCTGATCCTAGACCTTTAGAGAACATCTCTCATAGCACTACTCACAACTAGTCTTGCTGATCCTAGACCTTTAGAGAACATCTCTCATAGCACTACTCACAACTCTTGCTGATCCTTGACTTACCACCTAACTGTGCCTGTTGAGGTGTCCATGTAACCTCGATAGAGACAAGAAGGAGGCGGTCTTTCTCCACTACCATGGCAACCTTGACAGGGACCCAGTCATTCCCAGCCGCATCCCCCCTCCGGACAACTGCACTCATTGATGCACTTATTCCTGCTGCTCTCTACCTTTTCACATTTCACTATTTTTGGTCACTATCTATTTTCTTCACTCTTACTGCACTCTGTCTTCTTAAAATGTCCCAGAATTGTTGTTAGAATTGCATTTTTTTTTTTAAATCTTAAAATGTTTACCATGTTGCAGAGCTGCCAACTTTTCTAAAAACCTTGGAGTGAGATTCTGTTGGGAGAGACCAACACTCAGGCACTCAGCCTAGTGTTGTCACGATACCAACATTATTGTCCACACCTCCTGTATTCATACCAACATGGACTATGATTGCAGTATGACTGAAGTCAGTGAAAATCATCACAAATACAAAACAACTTTTTTTTTCTCTGTTTATTTTTAGAAAAACAAAACCAAGTTAAATATTTACAGAAAGGGTGATGCTTCCCTAAACATCAAATGGCTCCAGTCAGCTTCATACAACAAAATCAAAAGGAAAAGACAGTGAGAGTGAAAGTGAGAGATAGAGAGTGTGTGTGTGTGTGTGTGTGTGTGGGCACAGTCTGTCCCTTCTGAGGTGAGCTGTGCTACTCCTGAGTAACGGGCCAGAACAGACGAACAATAGACATTACCAGGTTCTAATGGGTTCTAAGAGAAGTTCTACTGAGAAGCTGGCCCTCCACGTGAGAGGAAGACTGCATAGAAACAACAGTAACTATGTCAACTGTGTGTGTGTGTGTGTATGTGAGAGAGTTATGTCTTCAGTATGTGATTGGAGAGAGTTCTACAGCTACTGTTTACCGTTGAGACACACTCTGGGTAAGTAACACCGTTAACGGTACTGCCTTTAAAAGACACCAGAGCTCAGAGCTCCAAACCAGGTCCGAATACGGTGCCTATCCTACATGTGATTTGATCTACCACGTGTCCTATCAAGCACCAGAGGGGGGGTGGGGAGGCGGGGCTATACCCATCTCACGGAGGTACTGTGGCAATCTGATTGGTCGAGGGTGTTGAGCATGTTTGAGTGCCCATGAGTACAGATGATGAGGTAAACACATCTGATTGGTTCACAGGAAAGACAGTGAGGTACTCCGCACATCTGATTGGTTCCAAGAATAGCTGGTGAGGTACTAAGGATGTTTTAACTGGTTGGTGGAGAGAAAGAGGTACAGTATGGGCAGAGGTGATTGGTTATTCTGGTAAACTTGGTAGCCACAACTAATGACTATCTGTACAAGTGTGTGTGTGTGTGTGTGTGTGATTCCACTGGCTCCTTGTAGAGGTTAGAGAAGTAATGGTGTTGTTTGGAGTAGGTAAGAGCAGCAGGGTTGTGGTAAACGAGACTAAGTGAGGTAGAAACGTCAAACGCCTCTCAACACTGCAGGCCTCTAGAGACGGGCCTGACGGAACACTGCAGCACTGCCTCTGCTCCCAGCACGCATTCCCTGCTCCAGGTGAGCTGTCTACCTGCTCCAGGTGAGCTGTCTACCTGCTCCAGCAGAGCTGTCTACCTGCTCCAGGTGAGCTGCCTACCTGCTCCAGTAGAGCTGTCTACCTGCTCCAGGTGAGCTGTCTACCTGCCCCAGTAGAGCTGTCTACCTGCTCCAGGTGAGCTGTCTACCTGCTCCAGGTGAGCTGTCTACCTGCTGCCTCGGGCGGGCGTGGGTCACGGGCGAGTGTGTTGGAGGTGGCAGCTGTATAGTGTTCTAAGGGTACGAGAAGCAAAGAGGGGACACTGCAGTGTGCTGTTGGGGATGAGAGGAGTGACTAGCTCAAGGTGGGTGAGGTGGGTCAAGGTGTGTGTGTGTGTGTGTGTGTGTGTGTGTGTGTGTGTGTGTGTGTGTGTGTGTTTCTCTCCTATTACAGAGAATCCCAGACCTCAGAAGGAGAGCAGAAGCTGATGTGTCTGAACCAGTGACATCACAATGAGCCTCGGAACTCCCAGCGGAACTTTGATCCCATGCCACATTGTTCTCTACCACGGTAACAGAAACGTTTAGAAAACATCACCATAGTAACACATTACTGAAAGTCAGAACCAGGTAATGACATCAAAATCAAAGTGACCCCCCCCCCCCCCCCCCATACAAACTGTATTCCTGGGAGTTCACACCATGCTACAGATTTTACAGATTCTGTACAAAACCTCGGAAGAGCCTCCACTGGCCGCAGACAGTGACTGACCTACAGTGACCTGTCATCTGAATTAGGACCAATTAGCCTAGATAAACCTGAATCAACCAGGAGGTGCTCTCCTCTCCTCTCCTCTCCTCCTCTCTTCACTCACTCACTCACCCACTTAATATTCACTTATTCACTCACTCACTCACTCACTTAATATTCACTTATTCACTCTCTCACACACTCATTCTCTCTCTCTCTCACTCACTCTCTCTGATATGGCAGGCAGTCTTTCTTTCCCACTCTCACATCATTCAGTTGGTTATGTACAAGAGACAGAGGTGTCTGGCTTGTCTGGAATAATACGAGATACTTTCTGAACGTCCAACATTATTACAACCTGCTGAATCAGCATCAGAAATCGAGCTTTTTTCTCTGGGGAAAAAAAATAAAAATCATTTGTGTCCATACATTGATCATGGTGGACCCGCCATTGCTCCGTGGTTGCTATGGCTACACAGATGCTCTAATGACTGGTGGAGTTTGGCGTGGGTGGTGCACTAGCCTGGCCTGTGCTGCTCTGGATGGGCACACAGGAGCTGTAGATCATGCGCTCAGCGCCCCAGCAGGCCACAGGCCCATCCGCATGAGGTGCAGACGTGGACCTGCCGCTTTTCCCTTTACTCCTCTTGTCTCGTCTCGTCTCGTCTCGTCTCGTCTCGTCTCGTCTCGTCTCGTCTCGTCTCGTCTCGTGTGTGTCCTGACGGACAGACTAAAGGCACTTGTGTGTTTTGAGCAGAGGAGAGGTGCCGTGGCACACACACCACATTCACATTGCAGCTTCCGCTTCACAGCTTCATCTTCTTCTTCATCATCATGTCATTCTCATCAACACCCCCCTCTTCCTCTTCCTCTTCCTCCTCCTCCTCTTCCTCCTCCTCCTCCTGCACCGTTACACGGCCAACACATCACACAGAATTCAAACACTGATCACGCTGTGTGTGTGTGTGTGTGTGTGTGTGTGTGTGTGTGTGTGTGTGAGAGAGAATGTTTACAATATCTTCTGTAGAGGAGGTGGAGGTGGTGTAATAATTTACAGGTGAAATGTTCAGTTCAGCAGTCATAGAGGTGAGTGTGTGTGTGGGTATGTGTGTGTGTGTGTGTGAGTGTTTCCACTGTCTGTCCAGTGGTGTAAAGTCATTCCCGAAGCTTCACAGTTTTCATCCTGACCGTCTTCATCCCTTATGGCACCTGCAAACACACAGAACACAAAGGGTTAACTGCAGCCTGTTGCTGATTGGCTGGTAAAACAAGGTCAACAGGGCCAGAAGATACTGTGACACGGCAGATTCTAAGGGTGATGTCAGCACTAATGCCCCGCCCATGAATAAGCACATTAGTAGAGAGAGAGAGAGATGACGTAAGGGCACAGAGAACTCTCTCTCTGGTGGGGGGGAGGGGGGGGGTGGAGAGAGAGGGAGGGGGAGAGGGATGGAGAGAGAGAGATGATGGAGGGAGAGAGGGATGGAGAGAGAGAGATGGATGGAGGGAGAGAGAGAGGGGGGAATGGAGAGGGAGAGAGAGAGGGATAAAGGGAGGGAGAGAGAGAGGGATAAAGGGAGGGAGAGCCCTGACTACCTAGATACATCTGGCAGCACAGCTATGGCAACATGACTGAGAGACATGACACATACGTGTGTGTGTGTGTGTGTGTGTGTGTGTGTGTGTGTGTGTGTGTGTGTGTGTGTGTGTGTGCAGATGCAAACTTGAATGAGCAGGTTATAAATAGGCTAAGCAGTGGCTCTGCAGCCTTTAGCGTGCAAGTGTGTGTGTGTGTGTGTGTGTGTGTGTGCGTGTGAGAGAGTGAGGGGTTGCATAACGCCTGGGTTCTGCTCCCTCGGTGAGCGTGAGCGCGCGTGGCCAAGCAAGTGGGTCAACGCTAATGCTAACGTGGCTAAACAAAGCTGCGCTAATGGACTGGGCTTGAGTGTGTGTGTGTGTGTGTGTGTGTGTGTGTGAGTGTGTGTGGTCAACGTCTGATGAGGGAGGCTTCTCTTCCCAACCATCTTAAAACACACATCGTCACTCAAGCGCTCACTAGAGAGAGGCACACACACACACACACACACACAAATCTTCACTCAATCGGCCACTGGTTAATGGCTGTGGTCGCTCATCCGCCTCTATAGCCCATTAGCGTTAGCTTCTGCTCATCCGCCTCTATGGCCCCATTAGCGTTAGCTTCTGTCACGGATCCTATTTGTACAGCTGACGTAAGCAGTGCAGTTCTCTACTTAGTTATGCCCAGTCATCTTTTTTGCTTACATGTATGTTTGTTTTTTTCATTAGAAGTTGCTCTATAAATAGGGTAGCAGTTCATTACTATTCATTGTTTTCATGGTCTAATAAAAATAAGAAATTATAAACAACACATACAGTACATTCATAATCAATTGTGCATACACTGGCTGGAAGTCTAACAATATGCTTTATTGGCGGCCCCTCCCACACACACATTGTCCTCTCAGTGACACTATTGTCTAAGGCCCCCTTCCTCTCCCCCCCGTGGAGTTCGATATTTTTGCCCCCTATGCCCCCCCCCCCCCCACAAGCTTCAGTACCTGCTCCTGTTGTGTCTGACCTAATCCCATTTGCCCCCCCCCCCCCTTCCCATTTGCCCTGATGGAGCTGGCTGTGCCCCCCCTCATTAGCCCTGATGGAGTTGCCTACACCCCACCCCCCCCCCCACCCCCCCGTGGTTGTGAGTATGCCCCCCCCCCCAGCCCCCCGTGGTGTTGAGTATGGCCGGCCCCCCCCCTCACCAGAGTTAGTTATGTTTGAGCTCAGCAAGCACACAATGGAGAGATCAGTCTGCTGTCAGGACCACTCTCATCACACACGCCCACATGACTCAGCACAATCTCACACACACACACACACACACAGATTCCCCCTCTCTCTCCTATACACAGACCACTCACACACACACACACACACACACATACACACACACACACAGATTCCCCCTCTCTCTCCTATATACACAGACCACTCGCACAGACACACATACACACACACACACACAGATTCCCTCTCTCTCTCCTATATACACAGACCACTCACACACACACACACACAAACAGACATAAACATACACACACACACACACACACACACAAAATCCAAACCACTCACACAACACACCTCATCACCAGGGTTGCCACTGATTATCATTTTACTACTTGATTAATCCGGCCATTATTTCCTTGATAAATCAATAATTGTTTGATCAATAGAACGTGTGGAAATTATGAGAAAAATGCTGATCAGTGATTCCCAAAGGCCAAAATGATGTCTTCAAATGGCTGGATTTGTCCAGCAGAGATAGTTAGTGTCCAGTCATGGGGGAGTCAGCAAACAAGACTACAATTAGAGATCGCTGAGGTATTCCACATAGACCAACTAATCGATAACCAAAGTGTGTGTGTGTGTGTGTGTGTGTTGAACTCGTTCTTAGAGAGCTTCTGTAAGCTGCCTCTCATATCTCCATATGTGTTTGCTTGCATGCAGAGGGCTCAAACAGACGCACCAGCAGATGAGTGTGTGTGTGTGTGTGTGTGTGTGTGTGTGTGTGAGGGGGGGGGGGGCTGCTTCTAGTAGCCTTCTGGGTATTTTCACACAGGCGCCAACAGGCCCCTCTTATCCCCTCGTCATAAACAACCCCCAACACACACACACACACACACACACACATACACACACATACACACACATACACACCCCGCACCCCAAAAGGTGGTCTGGAGCACTGAGAGGTCTGCAGCTGTAAATTTGCTTCCTGAGGTTGCGTAACTCTGCTGACACACACACACATACACACACACACACACACACACACACACACACACACAGTCCTATATAGAGGTCCTCTGTCAAGGGACTCCGCCCCCCTCCCACTGCCCACAGGTCACATAGAGAACATACCAAACTCTTACATACATCAGCACCAGCAGAAACAACACACACACACACACACACACACACACACACACACACACACACACACACACACACACACACACACACACACACACACACACACACACACACACACACACACACACACACACACACACACACACACACACACACACACACACACACACACACACACACACACACGTACACACACACAGAGAAACACATCCCTACGGCATACAAGTAGAATTTAATCCATTACACTTCACACATGAACCAATACACACACACACACACACACACACAGACAAATACATAGACATAAACACACACACACACAAATACATAGACAAACAGACATAAACACACACACACACACACACACACACACACACACACACACACACACACAAACAATCATATAGGCGCATGCACTCACAAAAATGACTTACAGACTGAGCCCCACACACACACACACACACACACACACACACACACACACACACAGAGGCGTAATCGCTGCACAGAGCAGAGCGGAGCAGGCTGGCAGCTGAGGGCAGGGCAGCGGCTCAGAACAAAATGTTCCAAACGTGAGCGCAGCGCACACAGCACACACACACACACACTGAGCTCCTCTTAGGCAGACAGGGAGGGACACACACACACACACACACACACACGTGTGCACAGAGAGAGAGGGGAAGATGAGGAGAGAGGGAGGGAGACAGAGAGAGAGAGAGAAAGATGGATAGAGGGATGTTAACAGATAGAGAGAAAAGAGGAGAAGAGTGAGAGGTCAAGGAGAGAGAGAGGGAGAGAGAGAGAGGTTAGGAGAGAGAGAGAAGACAGTACAGAGATGGAGAGAAAGAGGGATAGAAAAAGACAGACAAACAGAAGAGAGAGAGTGAGGAAGAGAGGAAGAGAGAGAGGAAGAGGAAGAGAGATAAGGAGAGAGAAAGAGAGAGTGAGGAAGAGAGAGGAAGAGACAGAGCGGAGAGATAGAGAAAGAGAGAGTGATGAAGAGAGGAAGAGAGAGAAGGAGAGTGAGAGAGAAGACATCCAGACAGACAGAGAGGCAATAACAGACAGAGTCCCATGTGTCTGATATCGTCTGCTCTATCTGTGCTGCTTTATCATCCAGCACAACACCCACCCACAACACAACAACCCACTACAACCAGTACAGCAGTCAACACCCACCCACAACACAACAACCCACTCCGTTAAAACCACTACAACCAGTACAGCATCATACCGTCCCCAACTGACCAGCCAGTCCACACGGACCTCACAGACGTACAGATGGGTCAGTGTGTGTGTCAGTGTGTGTATGTGTGTGTGTGTGTGTGTGTGTGTGTGTGTGTCCACATAGACCTCACAGACAGATCAAACCGGCGGGACTAAAACTCATCTGGGTCATTCACCAACACTGCAGGTCAGTGAGTGTGTGTGTGTGTGTGTGTGTGTGTGTGTGTGTGTGTGTGCATGTATCATGTGGAGGGTGGTATTGTGAGTGTGTATTCGTGTGATGTCAGTATGTCTGTATACATACGTATGTCTTTGAATATGAATTTGTGTGTGTGTCTAAGTTTATCTGTATATGCATGTGTTTATGTTCTTGTGTGTGTGTTTATGTGTTGACATAGCTCATGTGAGTGTGTGTATTCATTTCGTGCATTTCCATGAGTATGTGTGGGTCTGCGTCTTAACTATGTGTGTGTGTGTGTGTGTGTGTATACATGAGTACACATGTTTCTGTGTGAGTCTATATGATGCTGATCGAGCCCCAGTAAAGGGGCTGTAGCAGCAGACTGGTGCCTAGTGTGTGTGTGTGTGTGTGTGTGTGTGTGTGTGTGTGTGTGTATACATGAGTACACATGTTTCTGTGTGAGTCTATATGACGCTGATCGAGGCCCAGTAAAGGGGCAGCAGCAGCAGACTGGTGCCTAGTGTGTGTGTGTGTGTGTGTGTGTGTGTGTGTGTGTGTGTGTGTGTGTGTGTGTGTGTGTGTGTCCAGTAAAGGGGCGGCAGCAGCAGACTGGTGCCCAGTGAAGCGTAGTTGTCATCAGCTCACTTTCACAGATTATCCCCTGCTGTGCTAGTGCAGGCCGCTCCATAGGATCAACATCACACACACACACACACACACACACACTAACCCCCCAATAACCCCCCTAGCCCTCCCTTAACACACACACATGGGCCAATCCCAGTGCTCATCTTTCTCTCCCCCCGTGCACGCGCACACACACACACACACACACACACACACACACTGCCCCTGCGGCCGCCCACTGGCCTTATTGAATGGCGGCAGGTTGAGAGTGCTGGGGTGTGTTGCATAAGCGCTATCCCAGCATCCTCTAGGAGAGTGAAGACACTCTGACATGGCCGAACTGCCAAGCAGCTTAAAAACACACACATGCAGGCACGCAACACACACACACACTTCAGTGTTCTAATGATGATGTGACTTAAACCACAGCTCTCTTATACCTCCATCTATCCTGAACTTTATTAACTAGGCCTAATGTTTTCCAATATGTCCTCTCATGAAGAGTATATTTGATCATTCTATTCCATGTGTATTGCTATATCTTTATTATTGTGTTCATGTGCTATTTGTCTACCCCACTTGCACCAGCGATATTGAAGTCCTCGGTGTATCTGAAATGTACTGAACATATAATAATGTTTATGATGAACGTCAATTAGCCTAGCTAGCTAGTGATAGCTGACTGTACGTTTCCATGTATGAATATCAATTAGCCTAGCTAGCTGTACGTTTCCATGTATCCATAAGGTTACGTGACTCATGTAAACACAAACAGGTTATACATGATTTTCCTTGACATCAAATATCACATTAATAAACACATCTGTACATTTAAATACAAAATGATCAACACTATCGTCTCCA
Organism: Sardina pilchardus; assembly: GCF_963854185.1. Taxonomy (NCBI): domain Eukaryota; kingdom Metazoa; phylum Chordata; class Actinopteri; order Clupeiformes; family Clupeidae; genus Sardina; species Sardina pilchardus. The sequence goes on along the minus strand of NC_085000.1, from coordinate 33,631,891 downwards.
CTGTTCAAAAGCAGCTCAAGACTTACTTTTCAATTTCAATATCTGTATTAATTTAATAGATGAAACTGGATATGACCATACTATGTATTATTGTGTAACATCTACTGGATATAACCGTGATATAACTATAAAATGTCGACCGTGTCTTTATACATTATGCTAAACTCTTTTCTTATTATCTTTGTTCCAAGTTTCTAAATGTGTTTCGGAAGTGGCTTTGACTAAAAAAGTTAATTTACAACTTTAACAATAAAATGCCTTATTAATAACTTTAACTAGAAAAAATGCCTAGTTTATAACTTTACCTCTTTTTTTATTTCGTTATGCAGCTATATAAGTCCTCAGTGCATTCATTAAGAACCATACCAACATAATAATAATAATGATAATAATAATAATAATAATAATAATAAATAATGACATTTATCTATATAGCAATTTTCAAGCACAGAGCACAAAGTGCTTAAATGTTAGCATTAATTCACTATCACGTTACCCACAGCTATTTCAGAGTTAGCCATGAAACGATACGCCAACTGATTGTTACAGTACATCCGCCGGTGAAATAAACCTATAATATAATGAAATGCTAGTTAATAGTACATCCGTGGGTGAAATAGACCTATAATATGTAATAAAATGCTAGTGAATAGTACCTCTGTGGGTGAAATAGACCTATAATATGCAATAAAATGCTAGTTAATAGTACCTCCGTGGGTGAACTAGACCTATAATATGCAATAAAATGCTAGTTAATAGTACATCCGTGGGTGAAATAGACCTATAATATGTAATAAAATGCTAGTGAATAGTACCTCCGTGGGTGAACTAGACCTATAATATGTAATAAAATGCTAGTGAATAGTACCTCCGTGGGTGAACTAGACCTATAATATGTAATAAAATGCTAGTTAATAGTACATCCGTGGGTGAAATAGACCTATAATATGTAATAAAATGCTAGTGAATAGTACCTCCGTGGGTGAACTAGACCTATAATATGTAATAAAATGCTAGTTAATAGTACATCCGTGGGTGAAATAGACCTATAATATGTAATAAAATGCTAGTTAATAGTACATCCATCATTCTACTGCCTTTTCCTTAATTTAATTGTAATTTTGATTCATGCTGTTTGAAACTGCATGTTCCCCTATTTTTCTTCTGAATTCTGAAATTCATTTTCATTTATTTAATCAATTTAATTCATTTTTGCATTTTACAAACTTGGCTATGCAAACAGTCAATATTTGTTCTATATATATTATTCTCTTATTATTTTCACTATATTTTTACACAGGGTTCCCACTTTAAGTTAATTGTAAAAGTCCATCACTTTCTCCTGCCAAAAAACCCCCGAAATTTCCATACATTTATTTCCAACTAAATGTTTCTAAATTTCCAATTTCTATATAATGAATAGAACAATACACCGACCACGGATTCCAGAGCAGCTCTGTAGCGTTCAAGACTTGTGGACCTCTTTAGAGCGGCAGATGCATAACTGGGCACTGAATAAACAGTTGGGCTACTCAAGCCAGCAACAATGCTAATGACCAGATATGCACCAATTCTGCTTGGAAATATATTTGCGTTTGCACATTTATTTATCCTTTATTTTACCAGGTGATATTCCATTGAGATAATTAAATCTCTTTTACAAGGGAGCCCTAGAACTGCTATAACAAAATTCCCTGATATTTCATGATTTTGCTCCACAACGGACTTTCCATGTCTGGAATAGACTTTCCAAAATTCCATGACATTAATTTAACTTTATTTTCAACTTGTATTCAATTTTATTTGATTGTTTTGTCACTGTTATGTTTTTGTTTATGTGACTATATTGTGTCCCATATGTCTCAGCAGAGTGTTACATGGGCTTTTGTTATTCTTTTCATGTAAATATATTTGTTGGGCTTTTGTTTTTCTTTTCATATAAATATATTTGTTGGGCTTTTTTTGTTCTGTCACAGGACAGTGAAGAGATTGACTGTCTGTGCCTTGGAGTGTGTGAAGAACAGCCATAGCAGTGTGTGTGTGTGTGTGTGTGTG
>NC_085000.1:33614836-33627336 GCF_963854185.1 Sardina pilchardus | reverse complement strand
TACCTTCATACACACAAATAAACACACATACACAAAAGAAACACACATCTCTTGGTATGCATAGTGTGTAGTCATATCAACTCGAAACTGAACTGACCATCAACTCAAACAAAAACTGAATTGAGAATCAAAACACACGCATCACACACACACACACACACAACCTGTGCACCAACTGACAAGACACACAGACACTCAATTCTACAGAATAGATCCATGCATTCCTCTGTCCTGCATATGTATAGATGGCTTCCTGAGATAGCTGTACAATGTGGTTCCTTTTCAGGATCAAAAGTAGGTCAAACTCCCTAGTCAGCACAAGTAGGTTATTTTACCTCACAAATGCATACATGGTACACAACAGAACACACACACAGATCAGATCAGCATTCCACCCGTTCACGTGTGTTCTCAAAATAAAAGTAATATTGCCACGACTGAAGTCTACCCATTCAATGGGTCAAAACTCATTAATTTCTCCAAGTCTTAGGACAGACCATTCACTTTCACTGAAAGTCAACATCAGCCATTTACAACCACCATAAAAAGAGGTTTTGTGGCTATTTTGACATCAATCTGGTGAATCAGGAGGTGTCAATTAGGTTTTAAAAATTCATTAAAACCACTCCAATTAATTACACCAGAGTTGAGATTATCAAATTAATTATGAGCCTATAGAATCTATATGATGTATAAAAACAGGCAGCTCTGGGAATCCTTCATCACACGGAGAAAGCAGCGCATGCTGGATTAATATTTTATTGGACTCGGAAAGCAGACCTAAAACTCTGCTTATGTAAGTTGTTTGTAGCCTACAAAAGGCTAGCCATACATCAACCGCTGGCTATACTAAGCACTGTCCCTGTCCGAAATCCCCTCCAAAAATCACACGCATTTACAGCATAAAACGACTTCAAAATTGAGGAGAAAGTTTGGGTATAATTTCTGCCTTTTAATAACATGTTCAATGGTATCGAATGCAGCTCCCATTCAGTAATGAAGACAATAGTAGTGGATGTCCCTTTAGCATAAGTGCCTCAGCCTATGGGACGTCAGTGAAAGGGTTAACCGATGCCAACTAGAACACGATGTTCTCGGAGCAGGGGGACATGCTGCTCCAGCGCCTCAGCGCAACTCATCCGGGTTGACTCGGCAGCATTTTTTGAAATTTAAAAGATGTTTTCACCGATGCCATGCCATATAATCTATTTATTTGGTAATATTATTCTGCTGTAATTGGTTTATTAAACTTTTACTGTCTTTTACTGGGAGAATAAACAAGCCACCAAGAAAAACATATTGGAACAATGACGCTAGCCAGGTCAGCCTTCTAAAATCACAACAGAACACAGCGGCAGCATCTAACGAAAAGAACACGGCAAATGTTACAAAGTGTCGAAGAATCCTAAAGTAGCTATTTCCCCCTTAGAACAGCATTTATGTTGCTAATTGACAACGAATAGTGAAACAGCTGTGAGGCACAGACAGACTTCATTATTAGTAGGCTAAGCTAACCTATGGACCCTGTAAACAAAGGTGTAGTCTAGTCATTTCATATATCTTTCAGCTGTTCGTGTCCCATTCGTGACAAGTGGCTAATAAACAACATTATCTAAAACACTGCCATTCAGCCATGGCGAACCGGACAGTAGCCCCCGGACCCTGTACCTTTTAGGGAGGTCTCCACGAGCCTCAGGTACTGTTTGGATCGCTTGTTCCCGTGACTCATCTTCTGCGCGAGTCCATTTCTCTGGAGCACACACTCCTCGAGCTGCACCACATTCTCGTGCTTCTTCTCCAGGCTCGCGAGGGCCCAGAACTCGGCCAGGGCGAGCTCCACGTTCTCGGGAGCGTCGCAACGGAGCTTCTTAACGGCGACACGGGCCCCGGTCTTCCGGGCCACCGCCTCGTACACTACCCCATAGCTGCCCCGACCCACCTCCCGAAGCAGACTGTAACGTGGAGCCATGATCATGGCGTTCTCCAAGTTCTCGTTCTTAAAGAAGCCCGAGGAGAAGCAGTCCTGCTCCATCGGGTCATCTCGGTCCTCCATCGGAACATCCGTGTCCTCGTTATTGCCCACCGGGATGGCCCGGAGGACTTTGCTCATGTCCCGTTTCATGTTCCCTTTCTGCGCGTTCACTCCTCCCTTGCAGACCTGCACTCTCCTTAACTTTCGCCGCATCGCGTTGCGTGTATCCATGAAAGGTTCCCTTTGACAAACCAATGTGAAGGGAAACGGTTTCTATTTTTCATAACTTGTGCTTGTCCAGCACGGTGATCCGACGAGCGTGGGTTGCGTGTGTTCCAAGTTCAAAAACGGTGGCAGTTACGTTCTGTTTGATGGGATTGACTTCGAAATCAGCAGCTGTCCTCAAAACAAAAATAAAGCTCGTCAGAGCACTATGTGATGTAAGGAGGGGGAGGACTGCTCGCGAGCCAGGTCCATTCGCGCGGGGCCGCGGGGAACGCGAGACTGAATTCTGCGCCTTTTTGTTCCTGCTCTCGGAAAAACAAGCAGAATTCATCAACATATAAAAATACACAATAAAATCATGACATCCATGTATAAACTAATGATATACGTTCCTAAAACAGAGTCTGTTCTCTTACAGTAATCCCCATAGTTAGTTTGTTCCTTGTGATATGCAAATGAGGAAGAGTCTACTCTGCAGAAGGGGCGGATAAACAAATTCGCGTGGTCCTTCGACTCAGATTTAAAGAGCAATCACTCTACATCAAGGAACATTGACAAAAGTACGCCATAAATAACTTCCTTTAAATGTTTTGTTACAATTTGAGGTTAATAAAGGTGTTTATTTCGTTGCATTTCAGTTGGGTGTTCCTCGCTGTGCCAGATGTGCCAGAACAACATGGACCTTCACGTGTGGTACTTTGGCACGTGCAGAACGGCATGGAGACCCCAGCCCCATTTGAATGTGTCTGATATGTGCACATAGATGCGACATGTTACCTTGATTAGTAAAATAATACACTCTGGAAAGTCTTACATTTAATTTGATTTAATCTGATTTTCAGTAGCCAAGTTGCTGTGCAAAAGTCTGTAGCTTGTGAAAAAATACTGAAGCTTAATTTGAGTGTGCTTTCAACAAAGTATGTTAGTAGCAGCCTACTGAACTTTTCCTCAGGTGTCTTTTACAGTGTAGGCCCGCTGGCTGTTGAAGAAGATAACATAACAAAAATACATTTCTTTAAGAACATTTTATCATTAAAACACATTATCATTAAAAACATATTATTATTATTATTATTATTATTATTATTATTGCCGTTTGTTATTATTATTATTGCTGCCGTTGTTGTTGTTGTTGTTGTTGAGTCCATCCTTTATTAAAAACTTAAAGTCATGTTATGTCATTATTTGACCTGAATGAATATACAGTAACTGGTCTCGATGATAATAAGTGATTAATTGAACACTTTGCCATTTAAGCAAAATTTGAGCAAAAATGGTTGTTCTTGGTAACACATGCAAATCTAAAGGAAAGTATAGCGTATTCCTACAAAGCCTGGCACTTATATGCAGTGGAATGGAATGCAATATTTTTCAATATATTTGATTTTGAATGTTAAGTCCTGCATTTCATTTCTAATATTTTATGTAAAAGGGTAAATACATGTTGACAACATGTGTAGCAAATATGACCACAATTGACTGAAAGAAACTCTCAAAAAGCAAACTTTGACCTGGTATAGGCCTCCCTCGTACCATTATAATGTATTCCTAAGGAGTATTAAATGCAGAATTAGAATATTTAAATACAATCAATTGCAATTTGATATTTTAGAAGTGATAATTGAATTAACCCTTATGTTACCCTCAAATCAATTTGACCCCAGCTAAATAAACTGAAAATAATTATATTCATATTGTTACACAGTTCTTTGTGTACTTAACAAGAGTGTAATAACCACCATCAAAAGCCCTGCAAAACAATCCCAAGCCCGACACCTGTTTATGAACCCTGGAACCCTGGCTGGCAATATGGCCCTTCCAGTGTCAGCAGCCCAAAGGCTTGCTGTTGCTTCACTTTTTGGCTTTTTCAGTCCTGCCGAAATAACTTATATGTAATATGGACTTGTATATTTAATAATGATGATAACAATATGTTCTCATACTATTACAATAATAATATCCATAATGTGTCAAATATTAATGTACCACCTGTTTCATAAAAATGGGGTCAAATTGACCCCAAGAACACCAATGTAACAAGTATTTGTACAGTTGTACAGTTTGTACAGACCACAGTTTGTGGCATTCCTGACCATGGAACTCGGCATACATGTAGCATTTCGTATCCCTGAGATAAACAGGAAGCACTCACGCTGTGGTGAACCTGCTCTTAACCTCTGACCTCTTTATGGACCACCATTTTGATATCGCGCTTGGCTAAGAGACGTTTGATATCGCGCTTGGCTAAGAGACGTTTGATATCGCGCTTGGCTAGGTAACTTTTTGAGACTCAGAAAAATTGTCAAGCATTTTCATTGCAGAGAAGCCGCAAATTAATTCAGTTGTGTCATCAGTAGGTACTGATATTTGCATTGTTGGATGGGGGAAAAACAGGACACAAACCAACCATAGCAAACATATACCTCTAATTAAACTCTATTTACTTATAATTTCTTTTTCATTATTCTAATTTCTTTTTCATATCATTCACGTTTTAAATAAATCAAATAAAGAATGGGCAGATGCTTTGTGCAATTAGCCAACATATTGGAAATAACAAATGGAAAAAGCCTAACTTTCTAAAATGACATATGATGTAGTCAAAATATCAAAGTAGTTTCCAGCAAAAGGAGGAAAAAAATGCACAGCATAACGTTATCAAGGCTTTGGTTTTGGATACTTTTGGCTTTTTTTCTCTCTCTCTTTTTTATCTGTAATGCGTTTCAGCTACATTCGGCATAAAAATAATATAACAAATACAACAATAATAAACAAATAATAAATAAATACAAATAAATAATATAAATAATGTAAATAAATAATAAATAATATAATATAAATACATATAATATAAATACATAATATATAATATGGATTAGCTGACTTCAAAGCAGAATAAATAGCAATGCTGGAGCTCAAGTGTGACTTTTCCCATGAGGCCATAGAGATGAGAGATTACTGTGCGTCTCCTGTGCAGTACTGACTTTCTGATTTCATTACTTATGGAAGTAATCCACCATATAGGAAGGACATTCTGTCAAACTTATTGAGCACTCAATCTCCGTTCTCACACTTCTACATACAATATTTATTCAAGATTAAACCTTTTATTTTCATCTTAACTAAAGATGGACGATGATATTAATTTCACTTACAAAGGAATTGCAGCAATAAATATGCTCATTTTCTTTTTTATTGGTATTGTTTGTACACCCACACCCACACCCACCCACACACATACACACATACACACACACACACACACACACACACACACACACACACACACACACACACACACACACATAGATATCCACATACAGATTCACCAATATGATATTTTGCATTCAACATGGAATTAAATATATTAAATATATTTCAAATATAGATGTAGACCCATATGCAACATGGAATTAAATATATTTATTAAATATAGTTCAAATAGACCCATATCCAAAATGGAATTAATATGTATTAAATATAGTTCAAATATGTAGACCTATATCCAGCCATAGTGAATCTATGATATCTTTATTCCAAATGGCAAAATCCCATAACAATATATGCAGAGAAATTCAGCACTAGAGCTGCATGCTGGATATGCTGTTGAGATCACATGGCTTATGGCTCTGGCTGACTAGTGCTAGCAGTATATTTCATATTGATTTCTGCATCTCTTGAGAGGGGGACAGAGCCATGCTTGCAGGACTATATTACCACAACCTCAGAACACTTCCCCAGCTCTAGACTGCTTCTACAGGTTCAGAAAGCTCCAGAATGCTTCAGAATAGACTGTATCACAGCCCTATATCTATATTATGCATATCTATATCTATGGGCTCGTTAAGGCATGTTATTGCTGAACATGGACTGTATAAAACAATATATCTTGATTCTGTATCTGTTGCAACATTCCAAGGAATTAAAAATCCTTAACATTTCATTGACGACATAGCTTCGGCGTACTCTGACCACGGCTTTTTAGGTGACAGCAACTACCATTCCGTCCAATTGCATATTTTGTGTTCTAAAGGATCTCTGCTTCCACACAATGGCTTGGAATGTAGCAACAGGCTACAGAATCCAGATCAGGTAGGCGACCCTGCACTGTGTCATACTGAATAGATGTGGGGCTTTGTGCATTGCTACTCCGAGGTCTCCAACTCTCCGAAAGCTTCAGTGTTGTTGTACCAGACTTGTCAATTCCCTCAGATAAAAGCATCAGCCAGATGAGTGAATAAAATGCAAAGACCCAAACCCAGCTGCACTGCACCCTCTAAACCAGTGTGTTATCTGGACACAGAGATGTGGTAAAAACAACACAAGTTGGGATATTTTCAACACATTCTGTTAAACAAATAACAAACGAATGTGTTATAAACAACACAAACCGTGTTGTCCCTATCTGCACACATAGATGTGTTAAAAACAACACAAGTTGTGCTATTGTCAACACATACTGTTGAACAAATAACAAAAGACATCCGGCCACAGAGATGTGTTGTTTCCAACACATGCAGCGGGATCACACTGGTGAAAGCGTTGTTGTGCCGTGCAGGTCAATTCACCATATTCACACGGCCGCCATCTTACTATGACGTCATGCAGGTCAACTCCTTCAGATGAAAGCTTGGGCCAAATGAGCGAATTTAATGTACAGACCCAGACACAGCTGCTAGCAGGACCTCTCTTACGGAAAGTGGGCCAGTGAGATGCAGGTGGAGAGAGAAGAGAAAACACTCTCTCACACACACACACACACACACACACACACACACACACACACACACACAGTGAACTCAGACTGCCCGTCAGCGCCTCCCCCTGACACAGAAAACACACCAGAGGCCCCGCCCACTGCCTTTAGGTTGATCTATATGATGTAATCCTCAGCTTATGGGCCATCATAGACGCCAACACGTATGATCTCCTTCTCACTCTCACACACACACACACACACACACACACACACACGCATACAGTATGATCGCATTCACAGAGGCTGTTGCGCAACATGACCCAGTCCCACTCACCCAGCATCACTAGCCACCCACCAAGGCCCATACACACGCACACACACACACACACACGCACACACACACACACACACACACACACACACACACACACAAACACACACACACACACACACACACACACAGCAAGGCCCAAACACACATGCGCACACACACACACACACACACACACACACACACACACACATGAACACACACACACTCACAGGGCCCTACACACACAGTTATAGTGAAAAGATTGTGTACGTCCCAAAACAAGGTGCAGAACAAAATGATTCATGAAAAACAGAAAAAAAGTTTGCACACTTAAAATCCTTCTTTGTGGCTTATTTTTTCTTTTGGCACAGAATTACGTTTTGACCGTGTGGTCTTCTTCAGATACACATATGAGCACACACACACACATACACACCAAGGCCCCTACACACACACACACACACACACCAAGGCCCTTACACACACACACACACACAGGGCTCTATTTAACTCCGTGCCCCCACCCTGGCCGAACCCAAAACCCTCAGAATGCCCTCGAAGCCAAAGGTCACGACGGTTACGCTTGGGGTGACGGAGAAAACACACTCACACTCATGCAATCACACACACACACACACTCACACACACACACACACACTCATGCACTCACTCACACACACTCACACACACACACACACACACACTCATGCACTCACTCACACACACACACTCACACACACACAGCACACACTCACACACTCACTCACACACACACGCACACAATGAGTGAGGTTGTGCCTCCTCATTAGCTGATCATCTGATAGCATAGCCCGACACGGCAGCAAGCAGACACAGAAGATGAGCTTCAGAAACGTCCCCCACACACACACACACACACACACGGAACTTAGCATAGCCTGACACGGAACTGCATCACAGCAGCAATGCAACACACACATTCAACAGACGCAACGCAGACAAGATGTCCGAGGAGTCAGAATGCTCCAGCGGCTGCGGAATCCTCAACTGCACGGAACGCTGCCGGCCTATCAGAATCCTCCTCAACAGCACGGAACACTGCCGGCCTATCAGAATCCTCCTCAACAGCACGGAACACTGCCGGCCTATCAGAATCCTCCTCAACAGCACGGAACACTGCTGGCCTATCAGAATCATCCTCAACAGCACTGAACACTATCAGGGTTCTTCAGCACTCTTCCAGAATGTTCCAGACTGCTTCCTTTTCACATATTTCTAACATTTTCACATAATTAAAAAACAATAATTATATAATTGACGAATGATCACATTTGTTTTTATCAGGGCCCAGAAATATTGAAATCATTTGTCCAGTTGCCCTACTACCACCACATCCCTCTTCTCCCCCTATTCATCACTAGTTCCATTGTCTTTCCACACACACACACACACACACACACACCAGCTGGGTCTAATGAGTGGAGCTCAAGCGCGCGACCACACACACCAGTCAGAAGAGACAGACATTCAACTTCATTCATGCCCTCATTACTGCTGAATCAAGTTTTCACCAGTTGATTGACTGGCCCGTCCTCCGTCCTCTCTCTCTCACTCACACACACACACATATACACACACACACACACACACACACACACACACACACACATACACACACACACACACACACACACACACACACACACACACACACACACACACACACACACACACACACACACACACACACACACACACACACACAGTGACCTTTCAGAATGTCCTAAAGGCCAGAGGTGATGCTGGTTTCAGTTGAGCGACACACTGACATGTCTCCTGGACTCACACACACACACACACACACACACACACACACACACACACACACACACACACTCACACACACACACACACACACACACACACACACACACTGACATGTCTCCTGGACTCACACACACATGCTCTCACACATCGGCCCAAGTGGACACGTCCTCAGAATGCTCTAGAATGTTACCATGGCTCCAGAATGTTTCAGTCGCCTCTAGAATGCTCTTTGCACTGGCTCCAATGTTTCAATAGAATAAACAGCTTGATCACATTTCTCATGCTTCATCACCTTAATCAACAACCCCCCCAGCCCCCCCCCCCCCCCCCCCCCACACACACACACACACACACACTATTGCCGGCCGCAAGTGCCTGACCCCTGCCTGTCCACAATTGGGCAGAGGTCAAGACAGCTTTGTCTGAGTTCGAGGACAGACACATTCACACACACAGACAGTGAGTGGAGGAGACCAGCGCATGGCGTGATGTGATTGGCTCACTGGTGGGGACGCTACAGAATGCTTCACAATTCCATTTCATTTTCCGGCTGTTGGAATCACAAGATGCAATCTGTTGCCTAATAGGTTGGGAACAGATTTGATGTTTGATCAGAAATAAACAAATTCAATCATTTATCATTTATTCTATTTTATTTATGTATTCGCTTTGCAACTTTTCAACACCATAACATCTTCAGAATGCCCCACAATGTCTCAGAATGCTTCTGTTCTAAAGTGTTCCAAAGATACACACACACACACTCACTCACTCACACACACTCACTCACACACACACACACACACACACACGCAGATGTCTCAACACTGGGACAGAGGAGCTGCAGACGTGTAATCTGCTTGGGACGTGTCCAAGTGCTCCACAATGGTCACTAAGTGCCTGGAGATATCTAATCCAGTCTCCCATCACACACAAATCCAGTGAGCTCATCACCACCTGCCCTCCCCTCAGTGTGTAAACATGCCTCCCTCGTGTGTCTGGACAGAGTGTCATGGGACAGACAACTGTCCATCATGTCTACCATACCTCACCTGTTGAAATGTACCACTAAATGCCTTGAATGTTCCAGAATTATTGAAGCAGCTTCAGGTACCCCATGAAGACCAGTTAAAGCAATAGTTCGGAATTTTGGACATAGGACCTCATTTCCAACTCAGTCTGGGTGATATAGGTCGGTGAAGACCATTTTCAGTGAATTTCTGCCCTTCCTATGAGTTGCAGCGTCCATCTCGTGCTAATCTGGTGCCAAGATAACGCAAGTCAACGGTAACATCCAGCCTGCCACTGAAAACACTCCACAGAACATCCGAAACAAATACATTTTAACGTCAGACTATCGATGTACATGCCTAGTGTTGATAGAACCATGTTAGAAATAAAACGAACCTTGCATGGCATTGCAATAGCCTACTTTGTTCCCTGTATGGCAGTGGCGGATTGATATTGAGAAACTAGTCCCTCAAAATGTAATAAATCATTGAGTTGCAAGGTTAGTTTTATTTCTAAAATTATTCTATCAACACGGACATGTATATCGATAGTCCGACGATTTAATTGACTTGTCTCGGGTGTGCGGTGGAGTGAGTAAGACTGTTGTTGATGTCAGACTGATGTTACCGTAGAAATGTGTTAGCTCAAAACCAGCGTTAGCAAAGGGGGACGCTGCAACGGAAGGAAGGGGCTAAACGCGATAAAAACGGTCTCCACCGACCTATATCACCTCGGTAAAGTTGGAAATGAGGTCCTATGTCCAAAATTCCGAACTATTCCTTTAATTTAATAACGGACCACAAAACATGCACAGTTCTAGACTTCCCCTAAATGTCTCTACTGCTACAGAATGCTCTAGCCTCTAGTATGCCTCTAGAATGCTTCCGACAGCACCAGAATGCATCAACAGCTCTAGAATACTCCAGAATACTGTTTTTTGATCGGCCAAGTTTATTGTTATGCCAACTTTGAACAAGGCCTCTCACAACCTCAGTGTTCAGTGGCCGGGGAGGCTGGAAACGAGTCCTGAAGTGTTGAAGCTCACAGTCATCCTCCTCCTCCTCCCCCCCCCCCCCCCATCCCCCCCCCATCCCCACCCCACCCCACACCAACATCTACAACTTCACCTCCCAATGGGACTAATGAAGTGTATATAGTCATGGCAGATACGCCTGACTGACTGAAGATACACACATATACATCCACTCGCGCGCATGCAGGCGTGCAGACGCACAGGCACACACATACTGGTATGGTTATGGTTTTAACAATAACATCAACAAACATTACAATAACATTAGAATTATTAGTTTAAAGAAAAGTTGTATAGCTTACATAATATAATAACAATGACAAAAATACCAATATCAGTTATAGACAGAATTAAGCAGAACAGAATAAAGCGTAACAGAATAAGAACCCCCCCCCCACACACACACACACACACATCACCTTAAAGAGCTCCTCCCCCCGCTACTCACAACTCGACCCCTCCGTTCCACACACACTGCGCCCTCCCACTCCCAGGTCCCAGTGAAGAAGGACGAGTGGCGGACACGCACACATACACACACACACACACACACACACACACTTCCGCTTTGCTGGTCCTGTGGACACTCTAAGGCTCCAGTCTACGGACCGTTATAAACATGCTCTTAAAACGTTTCTGTTTAGCAGTCTACGGACCGTTCTAAACACGCTCTTAAAACGTTTCTGTTTAGCAGTCTACGGACCGTTATAAACACGCTCTTAAAACGTTTCTGTTTAGCAGTCTACGGACCGTTCTAAACATGCTCTTAAAACGTTTCTGTCTTGCAAAAGTGCATGACTTATGTGTCCTTTTTCAACTAAATATGAAGTTTGCAGATAATTACAGTCTTACACATTTTACACAATGTACCAACTTTTTCTGACTTGAGGTTCTATCAGAATGTTTTTGGAAACGTCACAAGGGGCACGTCACAAGTGTTAATGCTTATAGGATATTGCACCTTTATTTGGAGACTGATTAGAGAAGATTGTTGTTCCTGAGACCCAGAATGTTATTTGTTATCTTTGAACTCCAGTAGGGGGCACCATACTACCTATTTCATCTCACTTGCCTTTGAGTTCTGCAGCTCTGCAGCTGTGTGTATGTGCTCTATCTCATTCAACTCTTTAACTCTCTCATGTTCTCTCTTTCTCTCTTTCTCTCCCTCTCTCATTCTCTCTCTCTACGTCTGTCTGTCTGTCTGTCTCTCTCTCTCTCTCTCTCTCTCTATCTCTCTCTCTGTCTCTCACACAACACGCCATCTGATCAGGGGTCACATTGTGTCCAATCCATTATTGGTCTGCCTAGTTCAAGGCTAACGGAAGTAAAGTATTTTCCAATGAATAAGTTCCTAATTGGTGGTATTGAACAGTATGTTGTCATATGTATACGTACACACACACACACACACACACACACACACACACACACACACACACAC
>NC_085000.1:33602336-33607336 GCF_963854185.1 Sardina pilchardus | reverse complement strand
CCTCTCTTCTCTTCTCTCCTCTCCTCTCTTCTCCTCTCCTCTCCTCTCTTCTCTTCTCCTCTCCTCTCCTCTCCTCTCCTCTCCTCTCCTCTCCTCTCCTCTCTTCTCTCCTCTTCTCCTCTCCTCTCTTCTCCCACACTCAGAGGCCAAGGGAGGCTACAGGAAGTCACTACCGGAGATGATGCTGATGGTTGTGCTCTGTCTATGTGTGTGTGTGTGTGTGTGTGTGTGTGTCTTGTGTGTTCTGTGTGCATGTGTCTTTTGTGCCTGTTACAGTAGTGTGTGAGTGTGTGTGTGTGTGTGTGTGTGTGTGTGTGTGTGTGTGTGTGTGTGTGTGTGTGTGTGTGTGTGTGTGTGTGTGTAAGTAGACCGTAAGACAAAAACGCTGAAATGCTTTTAGCAGCAGAGCAGTTGCTCGGCCCCCTGCTGGTCAGCTCAGACATGGGAAACAGGACAACACACACACACACACACACACACACACACACACACACACACACACACACACACAAACACACACACAGACATGGGAAACAGCACAACACTCACAGGTGAGTAGCTTCTGCATCATTCATACCGACACACACACACGCACACACACACACTCACAAGCACACACATCACAACACAACACAACAAGCACACACACACACACACACAAACAATGCCATGAAACAAAAACAGACTCACCCACGCACATATGTATACATATCTTTTAAACCCGCACACATGCACTTCCTCCTGTCACATCTCTACGCCCTCACTGTCACTGGCCGGAGGCCTCACACCTCACAGGCACACCTACTGACTCAGGCATGCTAGTTTCACAGTGCACATTTTTTGGGCCTACTATGCCTTTAATGACAGGACGGTGGAAAATTAAGTGAATGGGAGAGAGATCCGGAAAAGACCACAGGGCAGGAATTGAACGCGGGTCGCCGGGGCTTCTTCTAGCTCAGATACGAGGCTAGCAGTAATCAGTGGAGAAGCTACGAGGCTAGCAGTGATGAGTGGAGAAGGAGAAGCTACGAGGCTAGCAGTAATGAGTGGAGAAGGAGAAGCTACGAGGCTAGCAGTGATGAGTGGAGAAGTAGAAGCTACGGGGCTAGCAGTAATGAGGGGAGAAGCTACGAGGCTAGCAGTAATGAGTGGAGAAGTAGAAGCTACGGGGCTAGCAGTAATGAGTGGAGAAGCTACGAGGCTAGCAGTAATGAGTGGAGAAGGAGAAGCTACGGGGCTAGCAGTAATGAGTGGAGAAGTAGAAGCTACAGGGCTAGCAGTAATGAGGGGAGAAGCTACGAGGCTAGCAGTGATGAGTGGAGATGGAGAAGCTACGAGGCTAGCAGTGATGAGTGGAGAAGTAGAAGCTACGGGGCTAGCAGTAATGAGGGGAGAAGCTACGAGGCTAGCAGTACTGAGTGGAGAAGGAGAAGCTACGGGGCTAGCAGTAATGAGTGGAGAAGCTACGAGGCTAGCAGTAATGAGTGGAGAAGGAGAAGCTACGGGGCTAGCAGTAATGAGTGGAGAAGTAGAAGCTACAGGGCTAGCAGTAATGAGGGGAGAAGCTACGGGGCTAGCAGTAATGAGTGGAGAAGTAGCAGCTAGAGGCTGGCAGTAATGAGTGGAGAAGGAGAAGCTACGAGGCTAGCAGTAATGAGTGGAGAAGCTACAAGGCTAGCAGTAATGAGAAGGAGAAGCTACGAGGCTAGCAATAATGAGTGGAGAAGCTACAAGGCTAGCAGTAATGAGTGGAGAAGCTACGAGGCTAGCAGTATTGAGTGGAGAAGTTACGAGGCTAGCAGTAATGAGTGGAGAAGGAGAAGCTAGGGGGCTAGCAGTAATGAGTGGAGAAGCTACAAGGCTAGCAGTAATGAGTGGAGAAGGAGAAGCTACGAGGCTAGAAGTAATGAGTGGAGAAGCTACAAGGCTAGCAGTAATGAGAAGGAGAAGCTACGGGGCTAGCAGTAATGAGTGGAGAAGCTACGAGGCTAGCAGTATTGAGTGGAGAAGCTACGAGGCTAGCAATAATGAGTGGAGAAGGAGAAGCTACGAGGCTAGCAGTAATGAGGGGAGAAGCTACGAGGCTAGCAGTAATGAGTGGAGAAGTAGCAGCTAGAGGCTGGCAGTAATGAGTGGAGAAGCTACGGGGCTAGCAGTAATGAGGAGCTACGAGGCTAGCAATAATGAGTGGAGAAGTAGCACAGCTACGGGGCTAGCAGTAATGAGAAGCTACGAGGCTAGCAGTAATGAGTGGAGAAGCTACGAGGCTATCAGTGATGAGTGGAGAAGTAGCACAGCTACGGGGCTAGCAGTGATGAGTGGAGAAGCTACGAGGCTAGCAGTAATGAGTGGAGAAGGAGAAGCTACGAGGCTAGCAGTGATGAGTGGAGAAGCTACGAGGCTAGCAGTATTGAGTGGAGAAGCTACGGGGCTAGCAGTAATGAGAAGCTACGAGGCTAGCAGTATTGAGTGGAGAAGCTACGAGGCTAGCAGTGATGAGTGGAGAAGCTACGAGGCTAGCAGTGATGAGTGGAGAAGCTACGAGGCTAGCAGTAATGAGGGGAGAAGCTACGAGGCTAGCAGTAATGAGTGGAGAAGCTACAAGGCTAGCAGTGATGAGTGGAGAAGCTACGAGGCTAGCAGTAATGAGGGGAGAAGCTACGAGGCTAGCAGTAATGAGTGGAGAAGGAGAAGCTAGGGGGCTAGCAGTAATGAGTGGAGAAGCTACGAGGCTAGCAGTAATGAGTGGAGAAGCTACGAGGCTAGCAGTAATGAGTGGAGAAGGAGAAGCTACGAGGCTAGCAGTAATGAGTGGAGAAGTAACACAGCTACGGGGCTAGCAGTAATGAGTGGAGAAGTAGCACAGCTACGGGGCTAGCAGTAATGAGAAGCTACGAGGCTAGCAGTGATGAGGGGAGAAGGTACGAGGCTAGCAGTAATGAGTGGAGAAGGAGAAGCTACGAGGCTAGCAGTGATGAGTGGAGAAGCTACGAGGCTAGCAGTAGGCTAATGAGTGGAGAAGCTACGAGGCTAGCAGTAATGAGTGGAGAAGCTACGAGGCTAGCAGTAATGAGTGGAGAAGTAGCACACAGGTCCTCTGTGGGCTGCAGTCTCCATGAGCTGTAGCAGATCTTGCTATCAGCATGACGTAACTGTGAAGAGTCTGAGTTTGGGGTCTTCTCTTGGAACACATAGGACCATCACTAAAGCCAGAGGTCAACATCAGAGAGGCTCGTTTCTGGCAACGTCTCCGTGTGTGTGTGGGTGTGTGTGTCAGGGGGTGCTCTGTGTGTGTGTGTGTGTGTGTCAGGGGTGCGTTTGCCTGTTTTTCCAGCTCATCAGCGTCTAGATCAAAGACTAGACAGTATTCTAAATCAAGATGAAAGAGGCAAGTACAGATATGCAAATACCCTCCAGCAACTGGCTGCTGCTGTACATGATCATTACAATGCAGCTCAATGCAACACAGCACAATTTCACAATTCAATACAGTTTTTCTCGCCTGCTTTACAGTAATGCCTCTGTGAACTCTGACACCACCAGTTTGGGTTCTTTGAGTGACATCTGTGCAATAGGGTGTGAGAAATGTGTGAACCCAATGAGAGTGTGTGAGCACCTTTGGAAGAGATGACTTCTGCTGTGTGTGTGTGTGTGTGTGTGTGTGTGTATGTGTGTGTGTTTGATGACTTCTGCTGTGCAAAGAAGGTGTTAATGAAGACCAAGTGGATCCCAGTTTCTTTAAGCAAACTTTCTCTAAGCAAAACTCTAAGTCAATTCACTTCAGTAATTTGATTCAGTTCGCCTGTTTTTACAGTTTTTGCCCGTTGCTTGAACACTATAGACCCATGCTTAGACTAAAGTAACACAACTTGAAGTTTTTGTACCATACCTCAAACACATGTACCCATACCTAAAACTAAAGTGCTGCTTTGCACTCTAGTTGCAATTATACAATACACATACTCCTTTATGCAACACATTTGGTCCTGCATATACACTTTATTTCATACATAAGCCACTTTGTTCAAAAATGAAATCTCAGGGCGCTATTCGGAAAACACATGTATCCTAAATACAAAACACATCGGGCAATTGCAACCACTCAAATACACACTTGAAGGCACTTACTTGCAAAACTGAACACCAATCAGCCAGCTACAAAAAGCCCTCAGTTTAGCCATTGTAAACGTCATGTTTTGGCACAATGAGCGAAGTTTTGCTAAATGTATTCAAGCAAATATGTTTCATATAAAGTAGACTAGTGTGTTCCTCCTGATCTGAAAGTGTAGGCATATGATGCAAGTGTGTTTCATTTTGTCACCAGAGTCATATTTTGACAAAGGATTGTTAGGTTTTGATAGCAGAGTTTAGGTACTGATAGTAGAGTTTCAATTTGACATAGATGTGAAAGGTATTTCCTAGTGTTGTGTTATGTTTACTTAAGTGTGTAGAGTTTTGGCACAGTGAGCGAAGTTTTGCCAAATGTGTTCAAGCAACGGGCAAAAACTGTAAGTGCTACAACCTGGAGTCCTAACCCAGAGTTCTAACCCAGAGTACTCTCATGCTAGAACCTAGAGTCCAGAGTACTCCACAGGAGGTAGAACCTCCTAGAATACTAATCTAGAGTACTCCCACAGGAAGTAAAACCTAGAGTACTCCACAGGAGGTAGAACCTGGAGTACTAACCCAGAGTACTCCCACAGGTAGAACCTAGAGTACTAACCTGTAGTACTCCACAGCAGGTAGAACCTAGAGTACTCCACAGGAGGTAGAACCTAGAGTACTCCACAGGAGGTAGAACCTATACTAACCTAGAGTACTCCACAGGAAGTAGAACCTAGAGCACTCCACAGGAGGTAGAACCCAGAGTACTCCACAGGAGGTAGAACCTATACTAACCTAGAGTACTCCACAGGAGGTAGAACCTAGAGTACTAACCCAGAGTACTCCCACAGGAGGTAGAACCTAGAGTACTAACCTAGAGCACTCCACAGAAGGTA
>NC_085000.1:33589836-33594836 GCF_963854185.1 Sardina pilchardus | reverse complement strand
GGCTGCAGGTTTTACTGGTGTGTGTGTGTGTGTGTGTGTGTGTGTGTGTGTGTGTGTGTGTGTGTGTGTGTGTGTGTGTGTGTGTGTGTGTGTGTGTGTGTGTGTGTGTGTGTGTGTGTGTGTGTGTGTGTGTGTGTGTGCGCGCGCGTGGGTGGGTGGGTGGAACTGGGGTGAGCTTGGAGGAAGGTGGAGACGGGCGCAATCGTGTGTGTTCTTGTAGCTTATTGTTCCCATTGGTCAATGTCGTGATGTGCACCGATGACACCACGGAGTCTTCGGCAATAAAGCGTGTTGCGTCCAACTTCCGCTCAGAGAGGACGAACATCGATACGCTCGCGTTTCCAAAGGCTGAAGGTCTTAATAAGTTGACTCTTCTCCGTTACCGGAGAAGCGCCAGGGAAAGGCTTGATTTCCCTTCCATCAAGGTAAGTCTGAATAAGGTCATGTTTTGGGTTGGTTTCTTCTTTTTTTCTTTTCTTAAAGTTTGGTTTGAACGAAAACATATTGATGTTTTTCACTGAGACTGGCCCCTGGTTGCCTCCTCATTGTATGAAATTATATTAAACATTTCCAATGGTACGCTTGTCTCAATAAAGCATGGATAAAGAATTGTGCTTTATGTTCTATTGAATTCTTCTTATGGTTTGTTTCTGTTTTGTTTGTTTCTGCGCTTTATTTTGCGACTCCTGACGTGTGTGTGTGTGCGTGTGTGTGTGTGCGTGTGTGCGTGTGTGCGTGTGTGTGTGGTGCGTGTGTGTGTGTGTGTGTGTGGTCATATGTTTCTGTAGGATAACAGGATGGAGCGGTATGTGTGTGTGCTCGTGCTGATCTTGAGCGCGCCGGTCATGGCAGCAGCGGACTGCGCCTCGCGGTGTTTGAGATGCGCACAGGAGCTGCCCAACGCGGACACATCCGTGGACAGTCTGGTAAGATCAGCGCACAAGCTTCGGCTTTTTAAAACGACACGGGTAACTGTGATACCCGACTCGGTGTGCTTTTGCGCATGTGAACGGCTGTGTTTTGGAAAAGAGCGTCAGGCGCAATTCAGGACCTTGGAGAGCGCCGTGTGTTTTACTTTTTTATGAGTAGCATAAGTTGAAAAGGGGAGACAATTTAGAATTAAAAATTCACCTTTTGTATGATAAAGTATTCTCCTACATTATTATAATAACACGACCCATCAAAGGTCTGCGTTTTCGAAACCAATTCATGCAAGTATGGCGATGAGTTTCATGTAGTCTACATTTAAAGTAAATGTTTAACGTAGCCTATTTTCCTCCGTTCTCAGGCTTGCACGTTAGAGTGTGAAGGGGCTGTCACGAGTTCGTGGGAATTAAATAAATGTGACCGAATCCTCAAACAGCAGCCCACGGGGTTGACTTCTGAAGACGATGCGCACAACGCGCCCGACGCGGAGGACAGCCAAGAGTCTTCTCTCCCGAGTCTGGTCAAGCGCTACGGCGGCTTCATCAAGCGGATTGATAAAAATAAACTTTTTAAATCGCCTTGGTACGACAACGCTGTTCTGAAAGGACTTTTCGCCAAGAAATTCGGTGAACCTCTTGGAAAATTTGGTGAGCGTGAGGTACCGGAATTAGCCGAGGACACGGAGCGAGAGGATGTGGCATCAGAGAGCGAGACTGGAGTATATGACGACGCTGCCTTGAACCCCGTCAAACGCTACGGAGGATTTTTACGCAAATTTCCGAAGCGAAGCGAGTCCTCGGAGGAGACCGGCCGGCAGGAGCTTCAGAAGAGGTACGGAGGGTTCATGCGCAGGATTCGGCCCAAGCTGCGGTGGGACAACCAAAAGAGATACGGAGGCTTCTTACGGCGTCACTTCAAAATCTCCGTGAGATCGGAGGAGGACCCAGCATATGATGATCTTGGTCTTTAGGCCATCGCTCAACCTGCCCTCACTGCCTCCTTTCACTCAAAACTTCTTTCGCAAATCCGTGAGAATGTTCTCCATAGTCCTTCATGTGTGCTCCCGGGGCTGGTGTCGTCACTGCGGGTTCAGATCACCTCGTAGGAAAACACAGACTCGCGTCCTTGTCAAGTCACTAAGTCTAATGGACATTCAGGTGAATTAAAAAAAAACATTTGTTGTTATGCGTGAACACACACACACTGTGCGTCCTGTATTGAAACCAGTTATGCTTGTTTGATTAACTATAAACTATATCGGCTAAATATAATAAAGGCAAATGCATAATTGGCCAAAGCTGCAAGGAAGTGCTGTTTTGAGTTACTTTACAACAGAGACTGGATATGTCGACACTTCTAGTCGTTGACAGTGTGTTTGACGTTGTTTTGGCTGGACTTGGCCTGAGTGTATTTAAATGTTTATACTTCGTTAATAATAAAGTTTATTTCACTCGAAAGAAATGTAGTTTATTAAAGAAGTGTGGTCCGCTCCATCCGATCCTTAAGGATCTTGGTGTGGATGTTCCGTCCTTGCCCTATTTATATGTATTTATTTTACAGTCTATGGTCCTTGCACTGCAAAGGCTTTCCTCATAAGGACGGCTTTGCTCCATTTGATCCTTTAGGCCTTGCCGGGTCTGAGGAAGAACAGACGCCCCTGCGGGGCTACTGGCTTGGCTACCACTGCTTACGCGGATAGAAGTGCGGCCTAAAGATCGGCGGACACAACTATGGACTGTGAGAGACTTATCCAAGGAACCGTGGCCATATATTAGGAAAGGGCTCCTCCTAGTGGCCCATATGGGAATGCACGCTGCTCACTCTCGGTTTCATCGCTTTGTGTGGGCACTAGACTACGCTTGATCAGAAGCGTCCTTATAGAGCCCCTCACAGTTACGACATGAACGTAAATAAAGCACAAGTTTACATTTCATATAAAAAACCTGTAAGGTTGAATGTTGGCTTTGATTTAAAACGAAATGACGTTGAATAAGACTAAACGGAGCTGTCTCTGCTTGAAAGTGACGTGTTAGATACATGTCTGCTGATATAACCAGCGACTCGTAAGTCCATGGAAACATTCGATTTGCCTTACATTTGAATATTTGAAAATGTAATGGCACATGAAATTCACATTAGGGACAGTGATAACTGAACATTGGGGACAGTAAGGAGTTAACAGTGGGGACAGTAATGAGTTAACATTGGGGACAGTGGGTGAAATAACCCATATGCTCCATCTTCTGAATGATTCTTAGTGCAGATTGAAGACCGTAGCTGGTCTTTACATTGCGTTATGGTCTGGGCTACATACCTTCAAATATAACTGCATTCATACAAACAATGTATGTGGCTACAGGTGGTTGGTTAATAACCAGCATTAAACATTACACTCATGATCTATCACTTCAGTGTTTGCCTGGGTAAAATATATACATTCATATTTATATTTCTGTAGAATCTCTAAAACTATTATCATCTCAAATAAAAACAGAAGATAAAAATGTGAGCAGGGAGTCAGATGTACTTAATATAGTTTAATATCTGTTCTTTAGCAACCCTTCAGCCTCCACAAGCCAGCTATAGAAAACATCACAAAGCACATCGGCGCTCCTGAGCAAAGATCACAAAAGGTGTCGACTCCAAATATACCAAATATCAAGTCTGCAAGAAAATACTGTTCATATTAAAATATGCTCCATTCAACAGCTAAACATTTGTCCATGTTTATATATCCTAAATAGTATTCTTTTACAAAATAAACAGTTGATCATTCTGTATGTGCAGTCTTAGAAGTTAGAAGGGACCTTTTTTTTAATAAACAAGACAAAATATGAAAGCACACACGCACGCGCACACACACACACGCGCGCGCACACACACACACACACACACACACACACACACACACACACACACACACACACACACACACACACACACACACAACCACTGCAGGATATCATTAGAGCCATGCAGATAGAAAGGCCTTGACTGAGAGACATGACCACATACTTTTCCTCAGGTGATGAGAGAGAGAGAGAGAGAGAGAGAAAGAGAGAGAAGGGAGACATGAAGGGATAAATGAAAACAGGAGAGGTGGAGAGAGAAAAGGAGGAAAGATAGAGCAAGAAAAGAGGAGAGGTGGAGAGAGATAGATAGAAAAGAAGAGATAGAGCAAGAAAAGAGGAAAGGTGGAGAGAGGTGGAGAGAGATAGAGAGAAAAGTAGAGATAGAGCAAGAAAAGAGGAGAGGGGGAGAGAGATAGAGAGAAAAGTAGAGATAGAGCAAGAAAAGAGGAGAGGTGGAGAGGGGGAGAACAAAAGTGAACAGGATAGAGGGATGAGAGTGAGGGAGGGGTAAAGGTGAGGGAGGGATGAGAGTGAGGGAGGGGTAAAGGTGAGGGAGTTTAACAGGTGAAGATGGATGTTGCAGGAAGTGACCTGGAGTGACCCCTAGCACCTCCAGCTCCCAGTGCACGTAATCGCCATGGCAACAGTCACAACAGCTCCTCAGTCTGGCCCGTCCTCGTCACCTTTGACCTCCGACTCCCCCGAGTCTTCCGCCTGTGACCCCACCGTTTCCACGGCAGCAGCAGCAGCAGCAGCAGCAGCAGCCGACACCGTCTCCATGGCAGCAGACACGGTCTCCACGGCGGTGGTGGTGGCCGTCACCGTTTCCACGGTAGCCGAGACGGTCTCCACGGTCGCCGTGGGCAGCAAGGTGGCGCCCTGGAGCAGCGCGGGCGCCGTGGCGATCGGGGGGGCGGCGGCACCGCCGGCCATCTGGGGCGGCAGCGTCACGAACTGGACCGGGCTCAGCAGCTTGAGGATGGTGGCGCCCAGCGAGGACGAGCAGCCGCCCGGGTCAGCGCTGACCAGCGTTAGAGCGCCCCCTAGCTGCTGCTGCAGGGTGAGCGCTCCTCCTGGCTGCTGCTGCAGTGTAAGAGCGCCCCCTAGCTGCTGTTGCAGTGTAAGACCGCCGCTGGGCTGCTGCTGCAGTGTAAGAGCGCCCCCTGGCTGTTGTTGCAAGGTAAGAGCGCCCCCTGGCTGTTGTTGCAAGGTAAGAGCGCC
>NC_085000.1:33569836-33584836 GCF_963854185.1 Sardina pilchardus | reverse complement strand
TCTGGCTGCTGAGGGAGGCTCTGGTGCCCACCAGGTCTATCTTGGTGCTGCGGCACGTGTTGGAACACAGCTTAGAGTGCTGATAGAAGTCCAGCTCACCAGAGTCCATGATCTTTCTGCTCACACACACACACACATATACACACACACACACATACACACATATATACACACACACGCACATATACACACACACACACACATCACACTGTCACGTCACATGATGTAAAATACAGCTGACATACTCACTTCATCATTAGTAAATGTGTGTGTGTGTGTGTGTGTGTGTGTGTGTGTGTGTGTGTACCTGAACATGGCATGGCATTGGTGTGTGTGTATGTGTGTGTGTGTGTGTGTGTGTGTGTGTGTGTGCACTAACCTGAGCATGGCACTGGTGTATGTGTGTGTGTGTGTGTGTGTGTGTGTGTGTGTGTGTGTGTGTGTGTGTGTGTGTGTGTGTGTGTGTGTGTGTGTGTGTGTGTGTGTGTGTGTGTGAGTGTGTACACACCTGAGCATGGCTCCATTGAGTCGAATGGCTCTCTTCCAGTCCTTTAGTGTGGATTTACCGGCCAGGTACACAAACTCCTTCGGGCTGATGAGGTGCTCATTGTACTGAGGAACACACACACACATGTAAAGACACAGCCAACCACAAGCACAGACACACACTAAGACACACACACACACACACACACACACACACACACACACACACACTAACAAAGACACACACACACTCCCTCACACAAAGCTGCCATCATCATCTGTACATCTCAGTAGTGTCTGACCTGCACACACTTGATGTTGATGCCGACACACACACACACACACACACACACACACACACACACACACACACACACACACACTCTGTAGTGTCTGACCTGCACACACTTGATGTTGATGCCGGGACACACAAACTTCTTCCAGACGAGCATGGCCTTGCTGTCCCCGCAGGTGATGGGGTAGAGCACCTCCGCCTCCACAGACACCTCCTCAGAGAGTTTCACTGAGACACACACACACAAACACGCACGCACACACACACACATATATACACATACGTGCACACGCACAAGCACACACACAATGCCATATGACAGTTTAGGATTGACATTTCAGAGGACTATTCATAGTGTATGTGAGTCATATGGTGTTCTGAGACAGCACACTTGAACCCTCGAACCCTGGGGTCCAGTCCCATCAACGGGTATGTCTAGTGCTCAACAGGTATGTGTAGTTCCCTCTGCATGAGGCCAGAGCGTATAGAGATATTTCTATACAGTATATATTTTACGGCTAAGAGACAGTGCGAGAGCGCCCTCTGGTGGCTCACCTATGACGGTGTCCTTGGGGATGGAGATGGAGTCGGCCTCTGCTGCTGCGCTCTCCTCTGCTAACTCCTCACTGACAGGAACACCAAAGAGAGCAGCGTTACCAGCAGAGCAGCGTTAGCAGCAGAGCAGCGTTACCAGCAGCTAAATGCTACAGCTCAGTGAGTAGGGCCGTTTACAGTTACAGCCAACCACAAACACACAAACAAACAAACAAACAAACAAACACCATATCTGACACCAGAGGCCATCAGTACGAGAGAAGACAGATTACTGTACTGTCTAACAAAGGCATTCAACTGCAGCTTATGCTTCAGATTACTCTGACACTGTTCATCTGAGTTCAGAGATAACACATAAGAGAGATGAGATTAATCTGAGTTCAGAGATAACACATACGAGAGATGAGATTAATCTGAGTTCAGTGTTAACACACATGAGAGACTAAATTAATCTGAGTTCAGTGTTAACACACACGAGAGATGAGATTAATCTGAGTTCAGTGTTAACACGTAGGAGAGATGAGATTAATCTGAGTTCAGAGATAACACATAAGAGAGATGAGATTAATCTGAGTTCAGAGATAACACATACGAGAGATGAGATTAATCTGAGTTCAGTGTTAACACACATGAGAGACTAAATTAATCTGAGTTCAGTGTTAACACATACGAGAGATGAGATTAATCTGAGTTCAGTGTTAACACACATGAGAGATGAGATTAATCTGAGTTCAGTGTTAACACACACGAGAGATGAGATTAATCTGAGTTCAGTGTTAACACACGAGAGATGAGATTCATCTGAGTTCAGTGTTAACACACATGAGCGATGAGATTAATCCGAGTTCAGTGATGACATATACGAGAGATGAGATTAATCTGAGTTCAGTGTTAACACACATGAGAGATGAGACTGTAATCTGAGTTCATACCAGAGAGGACACAGAGGTCTGCTAGCTGGGCTGTCTCTCCATCCTTGTTAAGCGTTACAGCAGGTGACCATGTGTTATTGTGTTAATGTGTTATTGTATCATGTGTTATTGTGTTATTGTGTTAATGTGCTATTGTGTTATTGTGTTAATGTGTTATTGTATCATTGTATCATTGTGTTATTGTGTTAATGTGTTATTGTATCATTGTGTTAATGTGTTACTGTGATATTGTGTTATTGTATCATCGTGTTATTGTGTTAATGTGTTATTGTGTTATTGTGTCACGTGTTATTGTGCTAATGTGTTATTGTGTTATTGTGTCATGTGTTATTGTGCTAATGTGCTATTGTGTTATTGTGTTAATGTGCTATTGTATTATTGTGTCATTGTGTCATTGTGTCAACATCTGAGCAGCCCCATATATGGGCGGCGAGGAGCCCGTTTCCTCCCGTGTGCTGCGGTGTGCAGTGTTGCTGTGTGTGTTGTGGTGGTTGCCGTGGAGACACACACTCACCCAGGTTGGTCCAGCTCCGTGGTGACCAACACACTCTCCTTCTCGTCCTCCGCGGCATCGCCTTGTCCTACACCGTCTGGCGTTGTCACGACAACCACCTCCTCCACATGCATGTTGACCTCGGACGATGCCATTGGTCAGGCGGCCTGCTGTTGGTCCGCCCACACTGGAATTACACAGGACAGGAATATAGCCCACGCTAACTGTGTGTGTGTGTGTGTGTGTGTGTGTGTGTGTTTATCCTACTGTCTGTGTTGGGTGTATGTGTGTGAGATCTGTGGATGTACAGTAGCTACTAAGGGAGGCCCTGTTCTAACTCTGTGTGTGTGTGTGTGTGTGTGTGTGTGTGTGTGTGTGTGTCTGTCTGTCTGTCTTTTATCAGGCGTAGAGTAGTACATAGGGAACAGCACTGAATCTAAGAGTCACATTCAGCAGTGGGGAATCCTGTATTTGCACTGATCATTTGGCAGCCTATGGTGACGTGTGTGTGTGTGTGTGTGTGTGTGTGTGTGAGTGCAATAGTACTATATAGAATCTTCTATCTGCACTGATCATTTACAATACATCATCACATAAAGTACAGCTACAAGATAGCAACACTTTTATGAGTTAGTCAGTGGGCACAAAACCTTGTGTGTTTGGTTTCCATCTGGTAGGTAGGTCTACAACCAAGCAGGGCAAATACTACATCGTTTCTAAATTATGGTCAGAAGACCAATAGATCAATATATATATCTATGCAGAAGACCAACAAATCAAACACATGTAGCCTACCACTTCCGTGTCCCACTTATGTAAAAGTTGTGTAGGCTAACAATTACCAGATACTTTTTCGTAATGGGAGTACCATAGGATAGAGTTGGTAACATTAGCTCCCAGTCAATCAAAGGCAAACATCGCCAAAGCTAAACTGCAGCTAAAGTGACATCTTGTCCAAACTCGCTTGAGTGGTGGTCTGCTGTGAGAATGACAGTTCAGACGTAAACACACTGTGACATTCAACAGCAGCAGTGTAGTGTGTAGATCCACCTGATCAGAAACATTTCTTTGGGAGGTAGTTAGCTAGTTCGCTAGCTAGCATAGCCAGTGCAACTTCCACTCTCTTTACTTTCGGTCGGTTGGTTGACTGTTTTTAAAGCACAAATTTGGGATCATTCATTTGAAGGCAGTGGAGCCCTGAAGTTGAGACGAGAACACGAGTGCGTCCGTCCTCGGTAGTGTACGCTGTACGTTCCCGGTAGATTATAGCGAGCTCACGCAGATGTACGGACGCACGTTACGTTGGCGCAAGGAGGCCGTCGGCAACGTTATCCGGCTGCGTGCAATGTTGATATTTGGCTGAGTGGGTGTAAGGGCAGTATAACTCTTTTAATTACCAGCCCACACTGTTACAGACAGCCCCATAACAGATCTATCGACATAGCGTTAAGGAATAAGAACTCTTACCGGTAGACTTTGAGCTGTTTCTGCGTTAGCCACTTTATTTGGATCTGTTTGAGGATCAGAACAACAATGTTAAATTGCGCATGTGCAGAATGACGAGTTGCTGTAAAGAAGCAGTTGTTGATATCATTAATTTCATGCTATGGCCATTCTAGACATGCTGCAAACGCCCCCAATGTAGTTATCAGGCCAAACAATGTGCACTCGTATGAATGGCAAACAGAGTTTTCAGACATGTTCTAAGAAAATTCTTGCCGTTCTTTAAGACGGACAGCGCATGCGCTTCAATCTGAACATCCCGCGCCAAGTGCAGTAGCAGAGAACAGCCTACGGTAAAAAAAAAAAAATAAAAAAAAAAAGTATCACCCCGTGGACATCCCACGTTTAGGCTACTGCTTTTATAAATGGAATCCTGATCAAATTAATTTGGCCTTCTTAACAATAATTGACAAAAATCTCCTCTTTAACGTCAAAGTGAAAGCAGATTTATACAAAGTAGTGTTAATTAATTAAACATATTAAATGCAAAATAAGTGATTGCTTAGGCTATGATATAAAATGCATTGCTTTTACTTTGACATTTGAGAGGGATTTTGTAGTAAATGATTGTAAAAAATAAAGGCCATTGAGGTACCATGCATTGGTGGCTACATCTGTATTTTGGGGACTCAGCACATAGTGATTCTGTAGGCTAAGAGGTAGTCTCAGATTCCCTCCATCTCCATAGAGATCACTTTTATTACATTATTACATTACATTACATTTCATTTGGCTGACGCTTTTTAACCAAAGCGACTTACAACTTTAAAAAACATTTAGGTAGGCTACTGTACAGTAGGCGTTACTGCCTCCACTAGAGGGCAGCATCACAGAGCCCAAAGTAGTGCCCTATATGTGGAGAGTATCGCCAACTGTGTTTGGAATGTTCAGAGCAGTTCTGCCAAGGATTGGTTCAGAGGTGGTCACGTGTTTTATGGACGCCATTTTTACTACCAAAAGTACTTTTGACTAGAATGCTTTCTAATGCTTTCAGATGGCAGTGTTTGAGTATCGTTGGCATTAAGTCTTAATATCTTCACCATACAGCGACCTATTTTCTCACTGGACACTTTTCTGATAACGTTAACATTATAACGTTTACGTCATAAGCATTTTTAGTGATAAGACTCGTTAAGACATTTGCAGCACGGATTTTGTTTCTAACTACCCGGAGAGATGCCACTTCTGGAGGAGCAGCGAATACATCATACATCGTTCGTCTTAACCTTGTCTAAAAGGAAAACGGTTGGAACAACTCTGGTAAATAAGGTTTTTCATCTCCTACTGTTATCATTTATGGTCTTAATTTCCTTGCATTTTTGCGTTTTTGAAGCACTAAAGTGGCTATTAAGATAAGCAGCCAGTACGTAGTGCTGTGTCGTGTGTGTTTACTAATAGTGCTACAGCTGCTTAGCAGGTAACATAGCGATCTGTAATCATTGATAAACTTGTTAGTTTTGCATTTTCTTTCTTGTCGAGCAAAATAAGACAACGTCTTGTTTGCCTATTTTAAGAATGTCCTCCTGCTTGACTGAAATAGCTGGTCGGATAATTGCAGTTTGCAAGTTAGCTAGTCTTTCTATCAACGTTGTTATAAACTTTACCAGTAGCCTAGGCACAGTATTGTCCAAATAAATCTGTTGAAATACACAGCATAGTTTGAAGATATGGTTTGCTAGCTATCTGTCAAACTTGGTAGGTGGTGTGCTAATCACGAATTATTAAGTGGTGTCAATACAGACTTCAGCTCTACACTGGTTGTGTAGGCTATACTTCAATCTGTCAATCTGTCAGCCCTCTAGTGAGTGTGCCATGCTTTATTGAATCATGGTTTAAGGTGATGAATGTCTGTATTATAAAACAAAGCAATATAGTAAATATTATGCTTCCTCTTTGTCTTTTTTGTTATTTTAGATGTAGGTAGAGAAGAGTCAGTGGCTGGTGAAGTAAGAGGATACAGCTGTCTGCTGATTCAAGGTCCCTGCCCCGTCGCCTCAACATCCTCAAGATCCTGTAGGCTACTGCTGCTGCTCCTTGCTTCAGCACCTTTCCCCTGATGCCTGACACCCCTCATCACCAAATCAGCTCAGTCAACATGGACCCAACATGGACCCAAGTCTCCACCACAGTGTGCACAATACACTATACACAGACAGGGTATGTGATCGGTGTCAATATTGCATTCAGACAAATTGAAATTCCTTCCAAAGAACAAGTGCTTTCCTCAGCTGGATCAATTTAAGTCAAGATAAACAACAGCTTCCTTTCTTCATCGTGTTCTACCATTAACATTATTATGTTTATATTTTTGGTTAATTAAGGCACTTAGTTGCAGTTTCTCAGGTACACTTTGCTATGATGTCATTAGTAAAATTATTAGGAGGATGTAGCGTGTGTGGTGTTAAATGGTACTGCCTTGTATTATCCAAGTCTGAGGCTGAGAGAGGAGATTCACGGTCTGCTCCCTTTGTGTCCCATGTTTTGTGGGTGTGTGTGAGAGAGTGCGCGACAGATAACGAGTGTGGTGTAGAAGCATACACATTTAATGACAACCTGTGCACATTTCAGATTTTTTAGAAGAGCAGTCCTTACTACAGTGGTAGAAATAGTGGTATTTTTATGTACATCTACCCATTTAATGACAAGAGTTTCATTATTTTACATGCAGGACGAGAACAAAGGTACAATTGGTCTGAGGGGAGGACACCGCAGACAGCTGATCAACTCCATGTCATCTAATCAGGCCATGTAAAGGACCATGAAGGGATGGACTTGGTGGAGGACAACAATGTGACACCCGAAAAGAGTACATGGAGATCTCTCATCCTCATCCCTCATGCTTATATTGCATTTCATATAGGCCTAGATTCTGATGGTCTTGTAAATGTTTGTTACACAAGTCAGAAATTGTTGTCTTTGATTATTTAATTTGATTATAATAAATGGAAATATATTTTATTGAAAAACATTTTTGAAAACCTAGCAAGTTTGTGTGTTTTAGTATCAGAATGACCTTGTATTGACCAAGTATATCTACAAGGAATTTGACTGGCATTAGCTGTTGGAACAATTAGACATACAGTAGTATGCAGTCAGAAGATGCATACTATAGAGCACCACAATATACATAAGGCACCTACCAATAGATTGAGTGATGGCAGTGGGAAAAATGTGATTATTGTCTGGCAGGTTTTGTGCATAAGGGTAAGTTATTATTTAACGGAAAAGTTTGAGGTCAAACTAATGGTGACCTCCATGTAGCTTTTGTAATAATAATAACTTTATATAATAATAGCCTAACTTTATGATAATAATATATTTTTTAAATAACATGTGTTCAATTAAAACTATTTTCTTTTACTGTCCCAGAGTCTATTGAAACAACATACTTATTGATAAAAAAGAAAATAAATAGCATATTTTAGTCTTGCCTCATGCACGGTCGAAATACATTGTATGCCTGAATCTGGAGGTCAGACGTCAAATCTAACAGTGATTCAAAGAGTTGCTGCAACATGTAGGGATCGCTGGCTTAAGTAAGGTAAGATGTTATTCATTGTGCCCTAAACAGGCTTATTTCACCAAAATGAAGCTTTCAGCTTTCTCTTACTGCTTTATTTCAAGTTGTTTCCTCAGACTAATATTTAACTGCTGTAAGAAATTGGATAAACGAAGTTCGCCTCGTAGGCGTTTTCAGAGCTAGCTGGCTCCAACTAGGCAACGTTTATCACTATTTATCTGGTCTTTGCTAATTTTTTCAAAATGTATAATGCAGCGTATTTGCAACAGCATTTACATCTTAATGAATAGTGATGCATATTATAACATTTATAGGCTTGTTTATGACGATGTTAAGCTATTTGTTTCAACATGTCATATTCGCCCTATTGACCATCATTGAGACGAACGTACGTGACGTCACTTCTGGTCGTAAAGATGGCGCCCATGATTTGAGTTGGCGATACTCTCCACATATAGGGCACTAGCCCAAAGTAGCGCCCTATATTGGTAAGGTGGGCCAGCTGAACTCCAGAGGTGTATCACTGATGTACAGGGGCGGGGCTAGAGGTGAATCCTGCTGCAAAGGGGCGGGGCTAGATGTGCATCCTGATGTACTGGGGCGGGATGAGAGGATTGCTTTTAACTCTGAGATAACAGTGAAAGTGTTCACTAGGACATCAGCAGTGACTAGGCCTACATCACAGATCAACTGCAGATCAACATGGGTGACAACTATGCTTCCATTGGTGAGCACTTTTACAGCCTTCACATTCATACAACATACTACACAGCATATAATCAGCTTCTCATTCACTATGCCCATTGACTACACAGCTGTGTAATCAGCTTCACATTCACTACATGCCCATTGACTACACAGCTGTGTAATCAGCTTCACATTCACAAAAGGGCAGTAACTGCAACCCCTATTTAGAAAAACCCATATCTAGCTGCGAAAAAAGGATGCAGACAACACATAAAATGATTAAAATGACAAATTTGACTATTTCATGGAAAATGTAGGCTATGTTCATTTTTAATTTGATGCCAGCAACATGTTTGAAAAAGGTTGGGACAGGGAAATGTTTTCCACTGAGCTGCTTCACCTCTTCATTTAACAAAATATGCTAGAGATCGGAGAATGAAAAGTTGCCCCGTTCCTGGCCGATATCCTCCTGAGACCCGGAAGAAAAAAAGTTTGAATTTTTTGATTTTTTTAGATGATTTAAGTGTTTTGGTCTAAAGAAGCATGTTGCAGCAAAAAAAAATTGCTGTTTTATCAGATGTCCTGAATGCGAGGACAAAAATGAATTGCCGGGTCTCAGGAGATTTCAGTTGCTCGACAGTCTGGGGTCTTCTTACTGTAATCATGCACGTCATGTCATGATGCACCTAATTTGACAGGCCTGGACTGCAGACGGTCCATTTCAGCACCTGAACCATTCCTCAATGGAGAAATATTGCTTAAACATGTGCACAATTGGCATTGTTTTCCTGAAATATTCAAGGTCTTCTTAGGAGCATTCTTAGAGCGTTCTTAGAGCGCTCGCTAAGAAGTTCTTAGCACTTAAGAGCTTCTTAATGAATCTGGGAAACACGGCCAATGTCTGCATAGGGCTACACCACACTAGTGCCTGGGCTGGCTTAGACCATGATTTTAATATTATTATTATATTACATAGTAACAACTATCACTAACATCCAACTTCTGTCATATTTCATATTTGTAAAAGAAACCACAGTGAAACGCCCTGATCAACAACATTGTAAATGTAATGCTTCACACATTTTTTGTAAAAGAGCCTTATTTCTTTTTTGGCAGACATGGTTAACATTAGGCTACTGCTGCCAGGGCGTGTGAAGTCCTGTGAGTGTTATGGGTGCGTTCCTAATTTCTCACTCAGAGCTCATTCCGAAACTTTTTAAACGTGTTTATTCAGTAGTCAGTGTTAGATTGAATTTACGAACGCCCTAGATATGACAGCCCAGTGTGACAGGCGCGAACCGCACAATATTGTTTACTTTTGCAGCCAATTACGACTGGTTTTTTTATTATTATAATTTTATTGATTATAGCATAGTCAAGAAAGGCAGCTTTGAAAGCAGTTTGGGGTGGGCTGCACGTAAAATCCCACGGGCCACATCCGGCCCACGGCCCGCTAGCTGAATAGCTCTGACATGCTGCATATTGGTAACAAAGCTTTGCATGTGCCCTTTTGGGAATTTGAATCGGCCCTGAAAGAGGTCACTGTGACCATATGTAGATAGCTTCTGAGAATGATGTACGTGATTTGTCAGGCCACATGTGGTGTAAGGAGAAGCAGCTACGTGCAGAAAGCACCATACGTGACATTTGTCAGACAGACAGCTAGAGTGGGTAGATCACGACACACATGATCTACTGTAGCTCTCCTGGAAAAGCTCCTGTTTGCCTGCACACCACACTAGGCTGATGATGTGTGTGGCTTTGGTAGAGGATGTGGTTGTTGTTCTCCTCACCACACAAGGCTCGTTAGGCAACGGTAAAATTATCCCATATAACCTTATTACTGTGGCCTATTAGCAACACCAGTAACATTTAAGCAGCTTATTACTGTGGCCTATTAGCACCAGTAACATTTAAGCAGCTTATTACTGTGGCCTATTAACACCAGTAACATTTAAGCAGCTTATTACTGTGGCCTATTAGCACCAGTAACATTTAAGCAGCTTATTACTGTGGCCTATTAACACCAGTAACATTTAAGCAGCTTATTACTGTGGCCTATTAGCACCAGTAACATTTAAGCAGCTTACTGTGGCCTATTAGCAACACCAGTAACATTTAAGCTGCTTATTACTGTGGCCTATTAACACCAGTAACATTTAAGCAGCTTATTACTGTGGCCTATTAGCACCAGTAACATTTAAGCAGCTTACTGTGGCCTATTAGCAACACCAGTAACATTTAAGCTGCTTATTACTGTGGCCTATTAACACCAGTAACATTTAAGCAGCTTATTACTGTGGCCTATTAGCAACACCAGTAACATTTAAGCTGCTTATTACTGTGGCCTATTAACACCAGTAACATTTAAGCAGCTTATTACTGTGGCCTATTAGCAACACCAGTAACATGTTTGTGAAATTCTTCACCAGATCCAGATCTCAGGATTGTGCTTGTTGGGAAGGCTGGAGCTGGGAGTTTAGCTGGGAACACCATCTTACAGCGGGAGCTCTTTAATCCCAAGCTACTGCCTTCCCTGGAAACATCAACATGTCAGAAGGAAACCGCAGAGTTTGATGGTCAAATACTCGCTGTAGTGGACACTCCAGGTCTCTTCGACACCCGTAAAACTATAGAGGAGATGAAAACAGAAATTGCTAAATGCATCTCATTGTCTGCTCCTGGTCCTCATGTGTTCCTGGTTGTGATCAACGGGGCAGGCAGATTCACAGCAGAAGAGCAAGAAACAGCGGACATCATCCAGGAGATGTTTGGAGAAGAGGCAGCACGTTACACTATGGCCCTCTTCACCCACGCAGGCCAGCTGAAGGCAGATGGGCTCTCCATAGAACACTTCATTAAAGGCAACGCAGATCTGTGTGGCTTCATCAGTCAGTGTGGTGGTGGATATCATGTGTTTGACAACAGAGATGACGATCCGTCTCAGGTCCGAGAGCTGCTGGAGAAGATCAACACAATGGTGGAAAGGAGTAAAGGCCACTACACCAAGGACAGGTTCAGAGCTGCTGGAGAAGATCAACACAATGGTGGAAAGGAATAAAGGCCACTACACCAAGGACAGGTTCAGAGCTGCTGGAGAAGATCAACACAATGGTGGAAAGGAATGAAGGCCACTACACCAAGGACAGGTTCAGCGATGCTGAGAGGCGGGTAAAGAGGGAAACCCCGTTCTACACGAGTGTGCTCACGTCTCCTCCAGTTACTCTTGGCTATGTGCTGCTAATGACGTGGCTCTGGGAGAACGGGGGTGTGGTGGGGAAAGCACTAGCAGTGGGAGCAGCGGTGGTAGCTATTATAGTGGCAGCCATATTGTGGAGCTCCTATCTTCTGGAATTATGACCACCACATAGCAAAGCGTCAGTCATATAGGTTTAGTCAGATTTTTTTCATCAGTTTTTTTTTTTTTTTTCAAAAAGACTGAACTACCCGTTCCGAACAATGTCACCTTGATGTCCTAACTACAACCACCTGAGGATGTCCTAATGGTACAGAAGAATTCAGAAGCAACAGAAGAACTGCAGTAGCTAGATTGTGATTTTTACAAACATGTTTCAGGAGCATTCCCTGGTGAGCACCACCACTAAACTGGGGCCAGATTGCTACATGACTTTATTTGCTGTTTTTCAGGTACATTAATGAGCAATTTATTCGGTGGGCTACCAGGAAATTCAGTGGCCATCAGAACGTTTCTCAACAGGTTATCACTCAGTGAGGTGAAGCACACGCTAACCTGGAGCATTGAGCTGGCTTGCCAACAGCGGTGCTCGGGGAGCAGTGACAGTGAGTGTAAGGTGCCTTGCTCAAGTGTGTGTGTGTGTGAGGGGTTAGTGCCTTGCTCAAGTGTGTGTGTGAGTGTGAGGGGTTAGTGCCTTGCTCAAGTGTGTGTGTGAGTGTGAGGGGTTAGTGCCTTGCTCAAGTGTGTGTGTGAGTGTGAGGGGTTAGTGCCTTGCTCAAGTGTGTGTGTGTGTGTGTGTGTGTGTGTGTGTGTGTGTGTGTGTGTGTGTGTGTGAGTGTGAGGGGTTAGGTGTCTTGCTCAAGGGCACTTCAACCACTTCCCCCACCCACATCCTACTGGCCGGAGATCAAACCAGATTTATAAACAAGCAGTAGTGCCATAAAGTAAATTCTGTGACTTACTGAAAGCCAGTGCAGTGTGTGAGTATTTGTAGTCAAATCTTTTAGTTTTCATGAGAACCCTACAGTAGCTGCTCCATTTTGTATCACCTGAAGCTGTTTGATGGTCTTTTTAGAAGGGCCTGTGAAAAGCCCATTGCAGTAATTAACCCTGATGGAAATAAAAAGACATGGCAATGAAATTATTTTAAAACATATTCAACTACTTTTGCTGAGGTTTTTCAGATTGAAGAATTTTTTAATGAATAATTTCTTGATTTTTTTTACATTTTTATCCAAATATGACATTTGAAAGTATGACATTTTGTGACTTATCTCAAGAATCAGTGTGCTAGCATCACAGCCATGCCATGTTCATCCAAACCAACAACCACAAAGTCATGTACTGTACAGACTCTCTTCAACCAATCAGGACACGGTTTAGTGTAGATCTACTGAACACTGGAGGAGATGATCTCCTTTAGAGTGATAGACCGGTGTTATGTGGTAACTGGCTTCCTATGTCAACTTGCTTCCTTGATGACGTTCCACGATTGATGACGTTTCTTCGACAGATGTGGCACCTTGATTTGTCAACTTTCTGATATAAACGGGAGATGAACGAATACAAATATGCATGACATCTTTAAATGTCAAAATTGGTTGTAGTAGGCTACGTGCACTGGATCATGAATATGCCATCGAAAAATTATTACCTAAATAAAGTTATAACTCCATGTGGGAGTCGAACCAGCAACAAACTAAGTTGCAAGATTGACAGTCCATCACTCATCCATTCACACCACAAACCACCTGTAAGATAATTGTGACGTGTAGGGCAATTGAATTCTACCATGTATATCATGATTGTAGCAAGTTAACACGCCTGATCATGTTATCTTGCTACCGAGTTATCTTGCTACCGTTGCCCAAGCCATTTTGTAGGCCTTCTAAGTTGGTTATCATGGCAAGTTTTACAAACGTTTCAGTAACTTCTAGGCTATGGCCACCTCTACCTGTCTGTAGCAGAGACACATGAACGCCAGCAAATAAATAGGCTGAAATAAAAATAAGTTAATTTTGTATCCTTTTGTCCAGCCTAGACTATCCTTTTAAGAATGCAGTTCATGAAACACGGACATTGAAATGCAATGGGCAGAAGAAGTCTAACGTTTCCATATTTTACGCAACATTTACGCACAAGGATAGTCAAAACTCAGTAAACACGTAGGCTTATAGGGTATTAACGATAATGTTGCTGACATGTAAACATGGATTTGGTAGATGTTTTACAATAGCCTACTTCATTTCTCAACTTAAAAGGATAAATGGCTTGGGTTAATGGCTTGTGCAACGGTAGCAAGATAACTCGATAGCAAGATAACATGATCAGGCGTGTTAACTTGCTACTATCATGATATACATGGTATAAGTCAATTACCCTACACGTCACAAATATTCTACTGATAGTTTGTGGTGTGAATAGATAAGCAACCAACTGTCAAATTTGCAACCTTGTTTGTTGCTGGTTCGACTCCCACGTGGAGTTATAATTACTTTATTTAGGTATTAATTTTTTTCGATGGTATATTCATGATCCAGTGC
This sequence comes from Sardina pilchardus, assembly GCF_963854185.1. NCBI lineage: Eukaryota > Metazoa > Chordata > Actinopteri > Clupeiformes > Clupeidae > Sardina > Sardina pilchardus. The sequence goes on along the minus strand of NC_085000.1, from coordinate 33,570,626 downwards.
ACGTAGCCTACTACAACCAATTTTGACATTTAAAGATGTCATGCATATTTGTATTCGTTCGTCTCGCGTTTATATCAGAAAGTTGACAAATCAAGGTGCCACATCTGTCGAAGAAACGTCATCAATCGTGGAACGTCATCAAGGAAGCAAGTTGACATAGGAAGCCAGTTACCGTATAACACCGGCTTTGAGTCTCAAGGGGCTGTGTGATCAGTAGAATGCAACAGCCTCCACTACAAATGGCCCCCTTGGTACAGTCGAGTACAGAGAGCACTCCACTACTAATGGCCCCCTTGGTACAGTCGAGTACAGAGAGCACTCCACTACTAATGGCCCCCTTGGTACAGTCGAGTACAGAGAGCACTCCACTACTAATGGCCCCCTTGGTAGTCGAGTACAGAGAGCACTCCACTGCTAATGGCACCCTTGGTAGTCAAGTACAGAGCGGAATAAAAATCCTCTTGTGGGGGTCTGATTTGTCTCACAATGAGAACTTAGAGGAAAGTCCACAAACATGTGTTCATGATGTGGGATTAAGCTAATTCCTCAAAAGGGGAATTCCCCACAGCAGTTTTTTTCCCCAATTTTCCTCAAAGGCCTGCTTGCCTGTGTCCAAAGTAAGACAAGGGCCTCCTACCCAAACTCCTACCCGCATACGCACAAGACATTGTTTCATTCAACGATCAGGGTCCGGGTATGAATTAGCAATGCCTAGCCTATCCCGACCTGAAGGTTGCTTACGCAAGTTCAGAGGTCAGAGATAGATAGATAGATAGATAGATAGATAGAT
>NC_085000.1:33509836-33557336 GCF_963854185.1 Sardina pilchardus | reverse complement strand
ACAATCTCAACTAACATATTTAGTCACTAGAGTCCAATACTCACTTGACTCTTTTAGATGTTTTGACCACTGGCAGCATCCTCAGCAGACCTGCATCTGATCTGGCAGGTGAACCAAATCCCCCATAATCCTGCAGGTTAAACTCCTCCAGTTCCTGGTCTGACATCAGCAGCACAAAAGCCAGAGCTGACAGCTGGGAAAGAGAGGGATTCTCTCTGGATGGGTTGTCCTTCCTCAAGTAGCCCTGGACCTCCTCCACCAGAGAGTGGTCATTCAGTTCATTCAGACAGTGGAACAGGTTGATGCATCTCTCTGGGGTGGTGGTTTCTCTGATCTTCTCCCTGACGTACTTGACTGTTTCCTCTGTGTGTAATGAGCTGCTTCCTGACCTTGGCTGCAGGTCTTGTAAGTATTTCTGATTGGACTCCAATGAGAGGCCCAGAAGAAACCTCAGGAAAAGATCCAGGTGTCCATGCTCACTGTTTAATGCCAGATCCACTGCAGTCTTGTATAGGTCATTGATGTTTTCATTCTTTGTCTTCAGAACAGCTCTTGGCTGTTGATGCAGTATATTGATCCCTGTGTTTTGGAATGTGAGGAACACATATAGAGCTGCTAGAAACTCCTGAATGCTCAGATGAACAAAGCAGAACACTTTCCCCTGGTACAGCCCAGCCTCCTCTCTGAAGATCTGAGTGCACACTCCTGAGTACACTGATGCTTGTCTGACATCTATTCCACACTCTTTCATGTCCTCATCATAGAAGATCAGATTGCCCTTCTGCAGCTGTTGAAAAGCCAGTTTCCCCAGTGACAGAATGGTCTTCTGGTTCCACATGTTTTCATACTTCTGACTCCTATGTTTGGATTGAATGATCAGGAAGTGTGTGTACATTTGAGTCAAAGAGTTTGGAATCTCTCCACTCTCTGCTTCAGTCATGATGCTCTCCAGAACAGTGGCTGCCATCCAACAGAAGACTGGAATGTGGCACATGATGTAGAGGCTCCGGGATGACTTCAGGTGTGTGATGATTCTGTTTGCCAGCTCCTCTTCTGTGATTTTCTTCCTGAAGTACTCCTCCTTCTGTGGGTCACTGAAACCCCGGACTTCTGTTACCTGATTCACACACTCCGGAGGAATTTGATTGGCTGCTGCTGGCCGGGAGGTGATCCAAACAAGAGCAGAGGGAAGCAGATTCCCCTGGATCAGGTTTGTGAGAAGGACATCCACAGAGGCAGATTCTGTTATGCTGTAGATGCATTCATTGTGCTGGAAATCCAGAGGAAGTCTGCTTTCGTCCAGACCATCAAAGATAAATGCAATGTTGTATCGGTCCTTGTTGGAGAAGGCAAAGTCTTTTGTTTCAGTGAAGAAATGATGAATGAAGTCCAAAAGGGTGAAGTTTTTGTCTTTCATCAGATTCAGCTCCCTAAAAGGAAGAGGAAATATGAAATGGATATTTTGATTTGCTTTGTCTTCAGTCCAGTCCAGAATGAACTTCTGCACAGAGACTGTTTTTCCAATGCCAGCTACTCCCTTTGTAAGCACAGTTCTGATGGGTTTGTCCTGTCCAGGTAAGGGCTTGAAGATGTCCGTATATTTGATTGGTTTTTCCTCCTTTGATACTTGACTCTTGGATACCATCTCAATCTGTCTGACTTCATGTTCAGTATTCACCTCTACACTTTCCCCTTCTGTGATGTAGAGCTCTGTGTATATCTTCTCCAGAAAAGTAGACTTTCCCTGCTTTGGGATGCCTTCACATACACTCTGACACTTCCTTGATAGCCTATATTTGAGCTCTTGTTGACATCTAGGAAGCAGTCCATCTGGATATAAAGACACATAATTAAGTCAGATGTATTACAGAAGTGTGTGAAGTGAGCCATTTGCAGTAGCACTTGTAGCCTTTATCAGAACATGTTGCGACAGATTACATCCTTTCAGTAGTCATGGCAGTTTGTGCCTAATGCACATTTGGTAACTTTCATCCAGTGAACTCACATACAAATCTTATGAAGAAATCAGAAATGATAGTTAAGAATAAAATGACAGGTAATATGACCATATCTGTTATAAATTCAATCACTCAAGGATTCCATTGATGTTTTAATCACTTCACTCAGAATACAAATAAATAAACCCGTTACTTTTGGCACTGATTGGATTAGATATCACTGGAGTAATTAGCTGAGTATGACTTCTGCCAGATTCTTAAATATTTTTCAACTTAACAAACTAAGCTCAGTAATTAATGAACAAATGACTCACATTTCTCCAGCTGCTGAGCGAGGATCTCCTGACTCATGTTCCTCAGGATGTGCACTGCAATCTTCAGAGCTCCATCTCTGGCATCTCTCTGGTCCTCCTCATCCTCCTCTTCATCACAAGGGGATTCTGGGTAATCATGACTCAGGAGCTTCTTGAGTCTCTTCAGTTCCGTCTTCATGAAGGTCATGACTTTTTCCTCAAGCTTCTGTTTCCCAAAAACAAGTCATTCCATCAGTAATGAAATAAATATGAAGATTTGATCAGCAAATGTTCTCTATTTGCTAGTCCACAAACATTCTCTATTTTTTCAGTAATTTACAATGTATTACATTACACCATAACAAGACCTGTGTAAAAGAACTGTAGAATAATGTTTTTACATGGTCATGATTATTTAATTTCTGTCATCTGTGGATGAATATTCAACACACACACAAACACACACACACACACAGAGACACAGACACAGACACCTTGAATAATGTAGACAGGTCTTTTTGATAGACTTTGCTGAGGGTCGGATGAATTGTTTGTTCTTCCTGTTGGATGCTGAAGGAAATATAAGGACATCAGATCAGCAGTCAGCAGCGTTTACAGTATGTAAATGTATTGCCACAAATATATGTTCATTATAAAGGAAATGCACAATAATGTATGTTATATCCACTAAACAAGCAGGAACAAATATCTTGGTACAGAAAAAGACCAAGACTATCTCCAGATGGAGACCATTCTTACCTGGCTTCTGGATGACTGCTTCCCTCTCTGAAGTTGGGAACATCATCCTTTGAGCGATCGCTCTTCATGGACACACAGCTGGTTGCAGGGGAGTGTGTCCTCTCATCCACTGGCCTTCAGCAAAGTAAACACATCATACAGCAGAAACTCATTAACTGCAGGGTTCCAATAGAGTATGTGATGTGATGAACTGAGTACATCTGATGTGGTGATTAGGGGCAGTTATTTAACTCCACTGTGAACCATGTGCTGTTCTGTGATCATGGATCAGCTCACTACAATCATTTGTTTAAATATTTAAAATGTTATACATGGCAGCACATACTATCATGTCTTGTGTTTTCATTCTGCACCCAACTTGAGCTTTTGGGGTCTAGTATTGCCAAGTGCTGAATATAGTCACACACACACACACACACACACACACACACACACACACACACACACACACACACACACACACACTTCTCACTCTATTATTGTTGAATAAAACGGAAGACAGAAGAAATTCTACCTGCTTTAGTTCTGAATTAATGTAATGTTAATGTCAAGCAATTCAATTCAATTCAATCAACTGCAGAGTGATTGTGAGTGGTGAAGAGGGGTTGTGGATATCCAGGATCTCACTCATGTAATGGCCCTTTCTCTGATCACAGAGGAATTAAACATCAAATCGCTCCTAACTGTTGTATAATCTCATTTTAGACCAGCCTACAATATCCCACATTAGCTGGTAGGAAGTCACATGCTCAGGATTCCATATCCAGATATTTTAAGGACTATAGTCTTTCTTTCCAGGTGGAGACTTGTCTTACTTGACATCGGGGATCATGTTCATAATAGATCATGTATAATCCCAGTGAGAACAGAGCTCACCTTGAATGTCCATGGCCACCAACAGAGGCTCCATGCTGACTCATATTGGAGGCAGAGCTGCAGTCACTTCCTCATCAGCACCATGAAGAAAACAATATTTGAGAACTGCAAAAAGAGGTAAACAAAACATGTGAAATAGCCTACAGCAGCCAGCCAATGGCAGTGAACTGAGTAGCTTTTAACACAGTTTCAGATTATTTTTAAAGCAGTGTTTCTCAAACTTTCCCAGACCAAGGACCATTTAACCAATAAAGATCACTCCTACATAACCTGAAAAAAACAATAGGCCTGCTTCAACATGGAGTTTCATTTGATTGTCTTTTTTGCCTAGGTTATGTAAGTAAGCTAAGCTTTATTCGATCATGCTGATCATTTGCCCAGGTTATGTAAGTAAGCTAAGCTTTATTCGATCATGCTGCTGCCCATTTGCCCAGATTATGTAAGTAAGGTACGTTTTACCGTAATTTCCCGACTATTAGCCGCGGCTTATACATTACAGTTTTTTTCAATCGCTAACAAGCGTTTGTCCATTCATTTTACACATTTTCAAAACTCTAAACACAGACTCTCACCTACAAAACACAATTGGCCAAATGGATCATTTTCCTCTCAAAAGCACATCCCATGTTCTTACACCACTTTTTGTTACATATACACTAACTCGTCATTTCTCTGCTCACACTAACTTTACCAAAACACTGGAAACCTGACTCAAAATAAAGTTATTTTGTCAAAGAATGAAACTTGTTTTCACTTCACAAGATACATGCAGTCAATCAGAGTACACTAGGTTTCAAAATACTGACTACTGTTCACATTACAAAAACTGCATAGACTTTTATGTTTCAGTTGTACAGGTTTTTGCATGCAAAACACTAAATTTTGCATTTTTGTACACTAAATTTCTTGGTTGGGAACTGTATGTCCAGATGTAATGTTCACATTCAAACGTATTCCAGTAAAAAGCAAATTTTTTATTTTTTTTAATTTTTTTTTACTGTTCACTAGGCCTACAGGAGGTGCAGTACAAATGCTGTTTACAGACTATGATAGAACAGAAAAAGTTTTACAGCATTGCAGTGAACAAAATATCCATGATACACAAGAGCATTCTGAACAAAAAACAACAGCAAAAAGCCCAGATAAAAAGGGGGTGAACAAAAAAAAAGCACAATATTACTGTGTCTAATCTCTGCACCTGCTCCTCTCAGTGCTCCTGCACCTCTCACTGCATCTCTCACTGGGCCTGCTCTTCTCTCTGGGTCCCTTACTCTTACTCTTCCTCGTCCAGACATTACAGTATTTGTCTTTTTCTGTTTCTGCTTCCAAAAACATCACCTCCTCTTTTTACTGTGTAAGTGTCAATGTACTGTAATAGAGACCCCTGCCACTGAGTCTAAGACAGACTGAAATCAGCTGTGGTTGGCCCAATTTACCCAACATAAATCATCTGTGTGTCAATTATTCGATTGTTTGTTTATTATCAGCTGAGATATATTGCTTTTGAATTGATAACATTGCAGAAGCAGAGGTTTTTATACTGTATCTAAGGTTTGGAATATTGTTTTAACTATTGTGGGATGTTGTGTGTTAACATTCGAAAACAATACAAAAACGATCCATTATTTTGATGGGAGGTATAGTTTGTCTGTTAAGAAAATGCAAGCATTGTGAAAATGTATTCACTGACTGCATACTGTGTGAAAACAACATGAAATGTGTGAATGGTATGGCCACGAAAGACCGATGCTGTGCTAACTGTGTTTAGAGTTTTGAAAATGTGTCAACTGAATGGACAAACGCTTGTTAGCGATTGAAAAAAACTGTAATTTTGCAACATTTCTTCAGCTATGAGGTTAATACGGGGGGGGGGGGGGCAGTTAATATGGTGCTAATATGGCTTTGTTTCTTCTAACTTGCATAAAACACTATCCTGCGGCTTATACACAATGTGGCTTATACTGTATGAGGGAAATTACTGTATTCGATCATGCTGATCATTTTTAACATAAAATACAAGTGCACACTGGCGTAGATATCAAATATTGCACCAGATTATATAATATTGGCTGCTGTTACTTCTTGTTTACTGGGCATGCTGGCAGCAGGCTGTTTGATGCAGTTATAATGGTTCTTAAATGTTGTTTATTAAAAAATATTAGGCAAGGCAAGGCAGTTTTATTTGTATCGTGCATGTCTTATACACCAAGGCATTTCAATGAGCTTTACAGAAGACTGAGAAAACAGAACAGTTGAAGAAAATGCATCTAAAAATATTTCTATTCTCTGTTTTGTTCTCATTCTACGGATGAGATCACCCTCAATATCACCGCCTGGTTTGGGACACTGTCCAACACCAGCACATACAACAGAAGGACTAAGCAAAAAGCAGCACAAATCACCATGGAGTCACTCACACTCTCCACAGCCAGTATTGCTGCCAGGCCTCTGACACATATCCTATCATGTTTGTGCTTGCATCCCTCAGACTTTTGAACCCCATTGCCCTTTTAGCACTTGGTCCCTTTTAACTATTATTTATTGATCATCCAATACAGTTGTACTATTTATTTACTACTTAGCTAGCTTTTTACCTAGCATGTGTAATGTGGCCTGTTCATGTGTGTGAGTGTGTGCCCATGAGCCTCTGTTCGTCTGTGTGTCCTACTTCTCTACATGTGAAATTCCTAATTGGGAGTCTAGCAGCGAAACACACACACACACACACACACACACACACACACACACACACACACACACACACACACACACACACACACACACACACACACACACACACACACACACACACACACTCTTTCCCATGTCCCAATTCCAGAGCTGTTCTTATTTGTGTCCTCTTCTGTTCCTACAGTAGCAGAGCAGGAGTCTATTGCACAAGCAGGAAACAAGCCAGATCCATGCGTACACCTGCTATTAGCCTGCTACCTAACCTACTGTAAGATGATGGGAGGCATGAGGGGAGGTAGTGGGTTTACAGTGAGAGATCAAACCAGTTCCTGCAGCATGAACAGACACTGGGTGTGTTTGAATTCCCTTCCTTGTAGCGTCCCTTTCTGCATTCCACTGTGGGGAGGAGTTCATCTTGGCTAAATAACGATCCTATTTCCTTATCAACTGCATACGTAAGGTGGAAGATATTTAGGCACATCAAGTTTCTCATAAACTGGAACTTCAAGATACATACTGTAGCCTCATGACTATCTTGTTCAGTTCTGCACTGGAACCTAAAAGACCTAGAAGAAGGTAGAAGACCTAAAAAATGATTCAGCAGAGTCTATCTAATTTAATATTCATTTTTATTAAAAGACTGAGTCGCACACCTTTCAAGTATCACTACTAGGAACTCAGCTCATGTCTTTTCATACTATACGGTGCTCTGAGGCAATCAGACACAACAGCGATATCAAATATTATGCCCATCCACTTATCCCCACTTATTGCCCCTTGTGTTCATTTGCTGTTATATGACCCCAAATCAGAATGTTCTTAAATGGAGGTGAAGCAGCACAGTGGTAAACATTCCCTGTCCCAACCTTTTTTGAAACATGTAGCTGACGTGAAATTCAAAATGATCTAATATTTACCATGAAATGGTCGAACTTTTCATTTTTTCAATGTTATCCATGTTCTTTTGCTGCTAAATATGAGTTTACAAGACTTGTGTAATATTGTTCTGGGTTTTTTTTTGCATTTTACTCAACATTCCGATTTTCTGATTTGGGGTTGTATTTGAATTGCCAAAACTGTCTTGTTTAGAACTACTGCTATCCGCCACATTCATTATTGTTATTTATTGAAGTTTACAAAGGTGTGTGCGGTGCATGGTCTAAAGACCCCACAGACAGAGCCGCTTTTTCGGACGTGTTTTCATGTAGGCTAGGCTATTTGTTTAACATTCGTATTGTTGTTGTTGATGTTGTTGTTGTTGTTGTTGTTGTTGTTGTTGCAATGGTAATCCTGCTTAGTAGCCTCTGAGAGGAGCCGCAGGTTCAGACTCTCGTATTGAACAGGATTAGTGTTACAACAACACATCAACAACTGCGTGAAACTAACTGCCTCACAACGGTCTAAACCCAGCTCACGTGCCCTATTAGTGGGTGAACAATCCAATGCTTGGTGAATTCTGCTTCACAATGAAAAATCATCAACATCGAAGGATCAAAAAGTGCTGTCCGAACGCTTGAATTCTATGCAAATGTACATTTCGTAATTCCATTCTACTAAGGGCAGACTTGGGGAGGAAACTATCCACTAAATGAAGAAGTGTTTAACAAATAAATACCAAGTCATAAACATGCAAACCATAAGCTAATTTAGTTTCATAGAAAGTCAAAAAAGCTCAGTTAAGAGGAAGAGACAGATGAAATGTCTTACTTTAGTGGATGAAACTCCGTCTTCTCCCCTGTCAGACGTTAAACTGAACAGGTTAAACTTGCTGGAAGAGAGATATGAAACTAATGCAACCAGACCGGTCTTGCAACAAGATACAATACCCATATGATAGGCAAAACATAAAAATGTTCAATCTTAAAAGATTGAGCTAGTATGGTGAAAACCAGACTAACTGAGGAGGTCATCTTTGGCCAACTTCAACTCACTATTGCTCTAGTTGTTATACACCAGGAAGTCATGAAACAGTCTGACTCTTTTAAATATTTAGGGGTGTATGTGGACAGTTCCCATTCCTGGAGTGCCCATGTGGATTATCTGTGCTGCAAGTTACAGAAAAGAATCTGCTTTCTGAGGAGACTTTGAAGATTTGGAGCCAGCGCAGCTATCTTGGAGCAGTTCTACACAGCCACCATCCAAAGTGTACTATGGTACGGTAGCTCAATGTGGTTCCATGGCCTTTCAGTAAAGCTGAGGAACAAGATATTGAGGGTTCTTCACATCTGCTCCAAGATTGTGGGCCATTTAGTGGAGAACAAATTCACTGAACTTTGTAAAAAAAACAAAAAAAAAACAGACTGTACAACTTGCTGACAAAATCTCTATGGACCCAGCTCATGCGTTGAGCAGTGAGTTTGAGCTTTTGTCTTCTGGGAGGAGCCTCAGGGTGCCTTGCCACAGGAACAGATACAAGAACTCCTCTGTGCTTCACTCCATCACACTCCTAAACCAGAGGAGATCATCTGAACACTTTAAATACTCACTGCTCCCCGAGCGCCGCTGGTTGGGCAGGCAGCTCACTGCTCTGGCTTAGTGTGTGATTCACCTCACTGTGTGCTGTGTGTGTGTTCACTAATTGGGTTAAAAGCAGAGAAATGAATTTCCCTCACATGATCAAAAAAGTATATATATGCTATTCTACTCTATTCTTGATATAATTGTTGAATTATTTATTAAAATGAATGTTTACTGATGCTATGTTGATATCTTGTGTGTCTGTCTTGTCATCTGGCAGATTATGTGAACCAAATTTCTGTTTTACGGACAAATAAAGTTTTATCTTATCTTATCTTATGAAAGCAGAACTGGCACCTTGGTATCAGAGGAACTGTGCTTGCAGGCGGCTAGAGGCATAGATGCCTTGGGATTTAAAGAGGAACTTTAGGTCAAGACATCCAAAAACACAACTCTGGCGCCCCTGGGCCCTGAAACCCACACACCAAGAAGCAGACACAAGAATGGCTCTGCTTCTGGTTAGGGCTTTGGGCTTGTAACAGAAGGGTTGCCAGTTTGATGTCTGACCAGTAGGAAAAAGAAATGTGAGTGGGGAAGTGGTTGAGCATCCCCATATTCACGACTGAAGTACCCTTGAGCACCTAACCCCTCACAGCTCCCCGAGCGCTGCTGTAGCAAGGCAACTCACTGCTCCGGGTTAGTGTGTACTTCACCTCACTGTGTGTTCACTGCCCCGGGTTAGTGTGTACTTCACCTCACTGTGTGTTCACTGCTCCGGGTTAGTGTGTGTGTACTTCACCTCACATGTGTGCTCACTGCTCTGGGTTAGCGTGTGTGTGCTTCACCTCACTGTGTGTTCACTGCTCTGGGTTAGTGTGTGTGTGTGTGTGTACTTCACCTCACTGTGTGTTCACTGCTCTGGGTTAGTGTGTGTGTGTGTGTGTGTGTGTGTGTGTGTGTGTGTGTGTGTGTGTGTGTACTTCACCTCACTATGTGTTCACTGTGTGCTGTCTGTGTGCACTAATTCACAGATGGGATAAATGCAGAGACCAAATTGAACCTGATGTACACAGGCCACTAGTTGAATAGCATGAAGAGGGTTAAAGAGTCAGTTTAGATGCACTACACCAGGGCATAGGCACTATTCAACTTCACTACCCTTCAAGTACCCCATACCCTTCACCATACCTAGAGAATGGCATGGGGCTCAGCTCTCAATGCAAATCAAACCACCTATTAGGTTAACTGCAATAACACCATGCCGATCTCTTGCTATGGTGAAGGGTATGTGATTAAGTGGACTAACTTGCAAGGAGACTTTGAGTTTGAGCACATCCCACAAAAAGGACAAAGTTCTAAGGTCAAAACGTAATTTGCCAAATGAAAAAAAATCTAAAAATAGGACCTCAAAAAAGAAAACCAAGGAGTGTGTGAATTATGTGGGGCTATTTTTATTCCAAAGGCCAACAGAGCTTTACCAGGATGCATAGCACCATAGTACCATAACATGGGGTATGATCCCTGTATTTTGAGGAAAAACATGTATTTATTTACAATACATTATTCATTCACCTGTGATGATGAACAGGAATAAAGAGTTTCCTTAATCTCACAGAAATTGTGCCGTTTGTGCACACAGTATCTTAACAATAGTTGTTTCTGTATTTTTGGCAAACCTATAGACACTTTCTTTATGTCTCCCAGTTGTTCATGACTAACTGCTATTAACCATATTTTTATCCTTTAACAAAAAACAGCTATATTATATGAATTAAAAATACACAGTCAAGAGGGCTCGTATCTAATGGCTTTTGTTTATATGAACAAAAGCGAAAATTGGCAGACTAATTAGACAACGTAAAGGAGAACACAGCCTGGCCAGTATATAATGACAACGTAAAGGAGAACACAGCCTGGCCAGTATATAATGACAACGTAAAGGAGAACACAGCCTGGCCAGTACATAATGACAACGTAAAGGAGAACACAGCCTGGCCAGTATATAATGACAACGTAAAGGAGAACACAGCCTGGCCAGTACATAATGACAACGTAAAGGAGAACACAGCCTGGCCAGTATATAATGACAACGTAAAGGAGAACACAGCCTGGCCAGTACATAATGACAACGTAAAGGAGAACACAGCCTGGCCAGTATATAATGACAACGTAAAGGAGAACACAGCCTGGCCAGTATATAATGACAACGTAAAGGAGAACACAAACACAGCTGGCCAGTACATAATGACAACGTAAAGGAGAACACAGCCTGGCCAGTATATAATGACAACAAAATGATGCCGCAGAGCAGCCAAAACCCACAAAGGGTTAAACCGCATCACCAAAGAGTAGTGGAAAGACATCACAACCCTTTAGGTGTTTTTAGAAATGTTTTTAAAATAGGTGCAAATTCCAATGTGTACGTACCAGCTGTATATTTATTGTAATGTTAGTACATAGATATTGTGCAGGGCATACATGAAACAAACATCTTTGCATTTTATCAACACAACTCATCTCCATGTTAATATGGCTATTGAGCTGCAGCCATTGTAGAAGTAGCACTGATCACTGGATAGCACAGGCCTTTCTTCTTCAGCAGCACACCTACAGCAGTTCCCAGCGCTGACCAGCAGGGGCAGCCCTGATCACTGGATAGCACAGGCCTTCTCCTTCAGCAGCACACCTACAGCAGTTCCCAGCGCTGACCAGCAGGGGCAGCACTGATCACTGGATAGCACAGGCCTTCTTCTTCAGCAGCACACCTACAGCAGTTCCCAGCACTGACCAGCAGGGGCAGCACTGATCACTGGATAGCACAGGCCTTCTTCTTCACTAGCACACCTACAGCAGTTCCCAGCGCTGACCAGCAGGGGCAGCACACCTACAGCAGTTCCCAGCACTGACCAGCAGGGGCAGCACACCTACAGCAGTTCCCAGCGCTGACCAGCAGGGGCAGCACACCTACAGCAGTTCCCACTGCAAGACCCACTAGTGCTCCTGCTGCTGCTCCCACTGGTCCTGCCACACTTCCAATCACGGCTCCAACACCAATTTCAACACCAGCTCCAGCAGCAGCTCCAGCAACAGCCAGCACAGCAGCTAGAGCACGCCCAATAAACTTGTTTTCTTTCTCTGCCCGTCTTCTCGCTTCTTGGGGGGCCATGTCTGGATGTTCTCTCTGAAGACGCTCCATTTCCTCAGCTATGGCTGTCTCAGCCTCTTGGAACATTTCATTGGTGTACCAGCTGCCTCCATTGCCCTTAATCATCTTGCTGATCTTCTCCAGCAGCTCTCGGACCTGAGAGCGATCGCCATCTCTGTTGTTAAAAACATGGTATCTTCCATCACACTGTCTAAGGAAGTCATGTAATTGTTGATTTTTAGACAAAGAAATGAATTGTTCTATTGAGAGGTCTTCTGCCGCCAGATTATCTCCATAAGTGAACAGGACCATAGTGTAACGTGCTGCCTTTTGACCAAACATGTCCTGGAGTATTTTCACTGTCTCCTGTTCTTCTTTGGTGAATCTGCCCACCGCAAGCACAACCAGGAACACATGAGGACCAGGAGCAGCAAATGAGATGCATTCAACGATATGTCTTTTCACTCTCTGTTCAGGCATTTCTGTTTCAAACAGACCTGGAGTATCAACTACAGCCAGTGTTTGACCATCAAACGCTGATGTTTCTTTCTTGCACACTTTTGTTTCTGAGGAAGCTAATATGCTAGATTTAAAAGGTCTCCTCCCTAGGATGGTGTTTCCTGCTGCACTCTTCCCAACACCAGTTCTCCCAACGAGAACCATCCTGATCTCTGGTTCCTCTTCAACTGTTGGAGAATTTCATAATCATGTTATTGATGTTGATGACAAAAACAGCACATTATACCATTTCCTACCTCTAAAATTGTACATTCAAAGTAGCCTCCATTTTGCACATAAAACTCTGGAAACATGGCAATGTCCCCAAGCCAAAGTAGGCAATACCAAGCTAGCTTCAGTGACAGGTCCAGAGGTCTGAAGTTGCAAGGCAAGGCAAGGCAAGGCGGTACCAGTTTACACATTGTACTGTTCTTCCTGGGCTTATTAGTGCAGTGCACTGTTGTTAGTGTAAGGTGCCAATCTTAGCAGTTTTATGTCTGTCGGAGTCAGTCTTTTTCTAGTTTTGCCGTTACGACAATATCAAACATGTTTGATATTATCGGAAGTCTTTTCAGTCATGGCTCATGCAAATAGTGACGTGAACATTAAAAAACAATATTGACCTCGGTCGAACACGAAACAGGAAGGGGCAAAATAGGCGACAGCTGTAGCCTATATGATTATTTGTTATTTCATTTATTATAATGTATTAGTCGGCTATTCTACGTGACAGAACAACTCTATATCTGTTAGTGATGTCACACATCAAACAATGCTGCAGAAATGCGAAAAAATTACTTTGATATGAGTTGGCTATCATGTAGGCTAAGTTCCTGTTGATGATGACGTGTAGCCTAGTGCACGATGGAAATAATTTGAAGGAATCTAGCAGCAGTCTTGTAAATAGTGACCCACAGTCTTTGCAAAATCCTAATCTGAGACTGGCCTGTGACTAGACTGTGACTAAAAACTCAATGAATTGTCTTTAGATGTGAGAGGGTCTGAGACTGTAGTCTTTCAAAAATCTTTTCCAAATCTTTGCAAAGTCTGTCAATGTAAGGTAGGCTTAAGACGCTACTGGAAAGAAGGTACTATCCAGCGTGCATGCTTGACTTCTGGACACAGCCAGTGTTTTCACCTGAACCTACATTCGCCCTTCCGAATTATCGTTATTGTTTTTCTGTTTATGACGTTGTGTCTGGCACCGGATATGTGGCGCGCGCATTTACGAATCCTACTATGGCCACACCAAGTCCCGGCGCAGTAATATCCTCACTCTTGCACTTTCAGTTTCACTTTGGAGTGAGGATATTACTGTGCTGAGTCTAAGTGCTCCCAATTTTTATTCCGCCACACAATATAGGTATCCCTCTTACCGGCTTAGAAATGCACCACGTTTTATTTTGTCTCACCATACTTGGTCGTCTGACTACTCGTGTAACTGTATTTTAATAGGGAAAACATGGAGGTGTTTTGTCGCTTCTAACTTCATCTCTGTTTGGATCCTAATGAATGAACTGGGCTAGCTAAGTGCTATCAAAGTAGCGCCGCACACCAGAGCCAATGAGTGCATGCATTGAAACGTGAGAGGTATGTAAATCGTAAATGGCCTTTAAGCCTACACATTTCCTAATTTTCTTATCGACCTCTTTCTTCAAACGTCTGCTTAAGTGATTGAATGTTATTGCATAGGCAGCACACCGTGCTCTCACAAGTAGGATAGATTAGCAAAGAACTATGGGGTGCCGATTGTAAAAACTCGGTTACAATTTTTTAGCTGATATATTTTCAACATTTAGCTCACTTTTCTCACATTTAGCGCATTTTCCTCACATTTGAGACAGAAATTCATGTTAAACAACACGTTATATGTAGTTGTCAAAAACATGTTAAATATTATATATAAATTATATATTTAAATTTAAATGTTAAATCTAAATCTAAATGTTAAATGGTAAATATAAATGTTATATCTAAACTAGAAATGCAATTCCAAGGAATTACCAGTGCATGAAAATGCAAAAAAATGTAGATATGGCTACTAAGGTGTAGCTAGGGTAAACATGGTGGTTGCATAGTTTAAAGAGAGTTGATGGTGTTAAGGTAGACATTTTAAAGCTTAACCCTATGAGCCCGACGGACGCAAAGTGCGTCAAAAATCGCACACATTTTCTTTGTTACATTGCTCCGCTATTATTAGTCACAGCGAGATGAAACTTATATTGCAGGAAAGAGCAGAACCGAGGCTTTCCAACGATACTAGGCACTTGTCTGTACGATCGAGTATGAAAATAAAATAAAATGGTGAAGTTAAATCAAAGTATATCATATTTACAGTCTATATTGCTCTGCGTTCACCGGCGCATCCAGAACTCTCGCTTGAATTACTCGCGGACCACACATCGCACAGACATGACACGCATATCAAATGAAAGAGGAGAAGCAGAGCTGTGCATTGATACCAAATACATCGATCATTTCGTATGATAAAATCAGACGAAGTTACAAACAAATAATAATGTCATATAGCTTTGGCTACCTTTACTCTCGTTTGATTTCCTCGTGAAATCGCGATCAAAAAGATATGGCACGCATGTCAGATGAAAGAGGAGAGCTAGACCTATCCACAGATACCAAATACAACCTTCTAGGCCATAAAACAGACGAAGTGACAGCAAAATAATAACTTCATTTAGCTTCACTTACCTCGTGTTTTTGTGTGGAATAGCCTATGTTCATAATCCAATGTTATCATGTGTTTCTCTATGACAAGTCACGTTCATAACACGGTTTTGAGATCCTAGCAAACTCCTGTATGGTATCCAATTCAAGATCATATTGCATCCAAATTTGTTTGACAAATAAACACTTTTTGCCTTTACTTTGTTCATTGCAATGCAGTAAAACAAATATTGTAGAGAATCATCATCTGTGCACGTCATGTGTGCTACAGCAAACAAGTCATGTCAGATCAGCTAGTGTCACAAATATGGAGCGCAAAAAGTGCCAAAAAGTCATTTTTTCATCACTAAATAAAAATTGCCATTTATTTCTGGAAGGCACCCACCACATATTTCTGTAAATTGCTCAGCCCCAGAGTATACCTCCACCATGGTTCTTATATTGCCGTGTTCAGGACAGTCAGGCCTACATAACCATGTAAGTTTAGTCGAGATGTGAGCTTTCTGTGGTGAGATACACGTCAAAATGTAAGAATTTGTATAGTACGCTTTTCAAATTTTTATTATTTAAAAATCTAAATCAAATCAATGCAAGTATTTATACATGATATTGTGGCAGATCTGGATAGCCTAGACTGTGCTGAAAAAAAACAATATGTAGCATGTGTGAATGGCACTTACAATGACCAGGATAAATGCTTCTAACTAGAGGTAGTGAAAATGCCCTTTTGGGGGCGTGTATTTTATGTGGTCGCTTCTTTTGGGCTTGCTTCGTGTTTGTTGTTTCTGCGTAGAATCCAGGCAAAGTCTACACGTACACAAATGGCATTTTTAAACCTATGCCTCTGCGTCAACTCTACTCGGTAACTACAGGCTCCTCTAACATGACCGCCCTAGAAATGTAACGTCAGGTGTTCGGGGAGGGGATGCTACTTGGGTCGCTTCTTTAGGGCTTGTTTCAAGGACCTGCTGCTTGTTTTTGCTCACGTGACCTGGCAACACTGGGGGAAAGGCCCCTGCACACACTTAGAATGTACAAGAGCACCAAAATAACCTACAGTGAACACTGTTGGGAGAACAGCTAAAACAAATGCCTTAAGCACTGTGCTGTGACTCTCAATATGTTGTAAAAGTCTATCTTGTCTAACGAGAGGCATTTTGTTTTAAATAAAATCAAACAAAGCAAACTCAGTTGACATGAATGACTAGGCTTAGCGTACATTCTGTCTCTATGATTGCCCATCTACCCATCATTAAATAAACCCCGCCCAGTTGATTCAGTTGTTCTACACAGTTCTCAAGTTCTCCAAGAAGTTCAGACAGAATCTAAGGGGGTATTCACACCTGCCTTGTTTAGTTCGATTAAAACGAACTCAAGTTCGTTTTTTGCTTGGTTCGGACCTTTTTGACTGGTGAGAATACAATCACTCAAACTCTAGTGCGGACCAAACAAGCGGACCGAGACCCAGCTGAGGAGGTGGTCTCGGAGCGGTTCCTATCGAACCCTGGTGCGGTTCGTCTATGGTGTGAAAGCAGACCGACCTCGATCCGACCCAGTTACAGAAATCTACCTTTTTTGGATTTGACGAGCTCCCGTAGTTTTTGCGCATTATGGGAAATGTAGGATAGCTCCGTGACGCACAACAGCTGGTAGCAGCAGTGGGCTAACGCTTTTTTGCCAACAATAATTTGATTTTGCATCTCCTACCCGTTCCGTCTTCCGTAGGCCTGCTGTTAGCATGTTGGACACACATGAGAGCTCTTCTCAGCTGTTTTGTTGCATGTCTTCGTCGTTGCAAAATTACGAGCATGATATTGTTAAACTTGCATCAAACGGTCTTGACGCTCAAGCACTTCTGCAAAGCTGTAACTGTATAAACTGTATTGCTAGGATAATAACGAGTAGGCTACAGTACGCAAACATAGTATTTACGTGGGCCAACTTTGACTTTGGCTTCCTATTCTTCACCCCACCTACACGTTTACCAGCCAATGGTTGAACGACCTTAGCACATGTGCTTTTGTTTATAAATTCTGGTCCGGTTGCAATTAATCACGGTGTGAAAGCGAACCGCACTAAAAAAGAAAAAAAGAAAAAAAAATTGGTCCGGACCAAATAAGTGAACTAACGGACCTTCCTGGTGTGAATACGCCCTAAGACTTTCTAATGAGGGAACAACACTCTCCATAGAAATGCATGAGGTGAGTTTGTAACGCCAATATGGCAGTAGTCTCTACACAACTGGCCAGGGCTGTCAAGTCTCACGCTTTGAGCGTGCACAAACACGACGCCATACTTGTCAATTCTCACGCTTATTTTTCCCCTTTCAGTATATATGATTATTTTCAGGATAATAAACTGTGGTCCTTGTCTTGCCTTGCCGTAGTTCGAGCAACTCTGATTGACTGACCGCAATAACCAACCCATCAGTCCTTTGTGCCTAAATCTAACCAACCACGGAAGGCAAAACGCAATATAAACCAATCATAAGAGTCTTCCAAATCATAGGCTTACACTGATCAGTTTGTGTCACAGTCTTTTGTTGACTTAAAACAGAGATGCTTATGCTTAAAATTGTAGTTGTGGTCTGCAGTATCTGGACACTGGATGCCAACATCACACTTCTGCAGAGGCATATTTTCCAAATCGCTGACATTCACTCTACTCCAGATTCAGTAACTTCAGGTTCAGCACATGATGTGTCCTCTTGTAAGGGCTGAAGACATCTTCTTTTGGGAAGTGCTAGATGACATTGACCCCTGAAAAAATACAAATATAGAGAAAAGGAAATTGACTTACTATAACTCAGCAGAACAACAAATTTAACCCCAACATTTTACACAACATCTAGCCTAATATCCACGTGAGTTTTGAATGTGAGTGCTACCCAAAAACTGTTTATTACAATAATGAATCGGAGGAAAACGCACCAAGATATTTCCAAATAATTGATGTTTTCATGGTTAACGTTACCAAAGAAGGAAAGCAATCTTGCTACTAGCATAGTTTCGTCCGCCCCCGAACTCCATCATACGTTTTCTGTTTGTAATGCCATATCATGTTGGTTTGATAGCCACCATGGCTGCCCTAACGTTAGTAGTTAAGCGAATCATTTTTCAACCATGCCTTTTCTTGACAAGTCAGGACTACCAGGTAAGCTTAAGTTGTGGTGTTTGCAGTTTGGCTTATTGCCCCGGCTAATGTGGCCATTGACAGTCTATGAAGTTCCTCTGTCAAAGGTTGAAAGGTTAGAAAAAATGATCAATTCCTTTGTGAGAAAATGGCTTGGAGTGCCTCGCTGCTTAAGCAGTGTAGCCTTGTATGGGAAGGGCATTGTAGAGTTGCCAATATCTAGTCTGACAGAAGAATTTAAGTGTGCTAAGGCTAGATTGGAAATGACTCTTACTCAGTCTAAGGACCCAGTGGTGAGGAAAGTTGCATCTACAGTTAAGGCAGGGAGGAAGTGGAACCCAGAGCAGTATTTGGTTATTCTGTGATGGGGGTGGTAGCATGTACCGCAAGCTAAGACAAGCAAGTTGGCTTGTTGCAATGTGGTAGTATGGAGGCAGCATGTGGTGGTAGCATGTAGCGTAACACAAGCTAAACTAGTGGTAGTGTGGTGGTAGCATGTAGCGTAGCACAAGCTATACTAGCTGGTTTGTTTGTTGCAATGTGGTAGTATGGTGTGTTGGCTTGTTGCAATGTGTTAGTATGGAGGCAGCATGTGGTGGTAGCATGCAGCGTAGCACAAGCTAAACTAGCTGGTTTGTTTGTTGCAATGTGGTAGTATGGTGGCAGCATGGAGGGGAGTGTCTCCAGGACGCTGGTTTCACTGTTAAGCCTTCATGAGGTGTCGTGGGCATAACTTAAACGAAACATTGGTGAATGAGGGTGCCCACTTGATCATGGAGGTATTATATATAACTGGAGAGCGTGACTAAGTCCCGCCCTCCATACAAATGAATGGCCGATGCTAGGCTAGTAAATCCGGCCAATTTTCGTCAACGCCATATTGAACACTGGAGCTCCGATCCAGCGCCAGTCGGCTCTGACCATGCGCAAAATCCAAAGCTGGAAATGACGCATGGACCTACATTGATCTTTATTGGACATTCTGTAAAAAGAGAGTCATCCTCCAGTTCAGAGGGTGGCGATAATGCACATACCTTGCCTGCCGCGTAACAACAAGCAGAAAAAGTTGCTCGGGAACGCACACCTGATACTGCGTTCATGCAGCTCGGAACCTCGGAGGACCTGCCTTTAAAAAGTCCCGACCTCCGAAAAAATTGTGTTCATGAGATCAGTTCGGAAAATAAATACAGGAAACGCATAAATACCTTATTACAACTGCTTAGTATGGTTGAGCAAGAAGGAAATTGTCTTGGGCGAGTGTTTCTGTCTGTGTTGTTAATTTAGTGACAAATGACCTTGCCTATTCGTAATGACAGTGAAATTCACCTCTTGTGTTGTTGCAAGGGAGGCCGTCGTGGTTGGAGAATATGATAGTGACGTCAAGTCGGACACCTCGGGGCACAAAACTTCCGCACGAGTCTCCGAGCAAAAAATCCAACCCGACCTAGCGTTCATGTCATTTTTCCGCTATCGGAGGTCAGAAATTTCCGAGGTTCCGAGCTGCATGAACGCAGTATGAGTCCAGTGGAGTGTCGCACGGAGTAATGATTGGCTGTAGGTACCTGTCCACCAACATGTACGCGCATGAGAGCTCGTGCCCAACACTGATTTTCGTGCACGGAGCTGGTTCTAAATGCTCCATGAGGCGCCATAATTGAAAATGGCACTTGCTAACTTGTCGAAGCTAATCAACACAGCCTTGACCCCCTGCACTTGATAACTCCAATGACATGCTGTATACCATATACTGCTGTGGGATTGGCCATCTGTCTTGTGTTTGTGACCATTGGTTAACAGATTGGTGGTTAGCCTGCTTCTTTAAGCTAATTTTGGACAGGGGCTTCTTAATGTGTGTTTGCCTTGGATTTTGGCACAAGGGATTTTAACATCTAATCCTGTGTATTAATGTAATGATGGAGATAATTATTCTGGCGACTACCGAAGTTCCTAGCACATAGCCTACTAACTTTACAGTTTTGCTTCTACGTCAAATATTTGGTGCCATAGGCTACATGTCTTATTACCACACCAACAGCGTTAAAGTTAGCTGATGTTTCGCCATGCAAGACTAGACAACAGCATGCTAAGTCATTGTGGCAACTGGCAAGATTTAAGATTAATACTGTTAAACTAAACTTACCGTGATGTGTTTGTTCAAAGTCCTTTTGGTTGATGTTCACAATCCACTTCTGACGAACATTAGTCCTCGCCCTAGGAATCTGTGTAGGCTAGGCTAGTGCTTACATATGGTGTTACACAGACCAGGCTGTGTAATAACGGCGGGTGAACTTATATATTTTTGTTCCATATTTGTATTTTCCCACTGCTGTTGTAACAGCCGAACACACAACAGGTTCTTCCCAACATCGTAAGCCAAAACACGAAGGGGAAAAAAGACGATTTGTTCAACTCCACAGTTAGCTATCAAAAACGTTAGCGCCGACTTGTCAACTAGAGCTGGCTGCTACGGTCTTGTGTGGACATGACGTCTCCTCATGAATATTTTTTTAAAGATAATTTTTTTGGGCTTTTTATGCCTTTATTTGGACAGGACAGTAGAGAGAATGACAGGAAGTGAGTGGGAGAGAGTTGGGGTGGGATCTGGAAAGGACCACGGGGCGGGAATCGAACCCGGGTCGCCAGCGTACGGTGCAGGTGCCCCAGCCAGTTGCGCCACTGCCGGGGGCCTCCTCATGAATATTAATGAGATTTCACTGCAGTGGGAGTGGTTTCCCTGGGAATTTGAATATTTTCTATATATTTAGCTGCCACATTTAGATATAACATTTAGATTTAACATTTAACATTTAGTTATCTCCCTCAACAATGGAATTCTCTTCTCTGATTGGCTGATGGGGTGGCCATTAACTTCGTATAACCTGCTACCTTTAAAGTAGTTCCCGTAGCACACTTGAATATTAATTCGCCAAACTCATTGCGAAGTATGAACTGTCACGTTGGATCCAAGCTGAAATACAGACGTGCAGAACCATAGTAACATTGTAGCATATGACGGGGGTGGATTGTAGCTAGTTGGATGCCATGTAGGCTATAAAAGTAGCGATCTTTCCAAGTAAAAGTTAATCAGAATCCTGGGATATGCCCGCTTGACAACGGGAGAGATAGAACTAACGACTGGCTTTTGGCCGTAGCAACCAGCCATTTAGAACTAACGACTGGCCTTCGGCCATAGCAACTATCAATTTTAGAACTAGTAACGGCAGTTTTGTCCTGCAAGTAGAAAGTTGATACAGTATGTGGCAGAATTGTAGTCCCACAGTCAAGACAGTTTTAGTTTTATACAAACGGGAGATAAGTGGGATAACGGCCTTCGAGGTCGACCGGTTCTTCGCACGTCGCCGGAGTTCTAGACCTCCACCTAGCCCATAGGTGTCAAACTCAAGACCCGCGGGCCAGATGCGGCCCGCCACGTCATTTCATTTGGCCCGCGAGAGCTTAAAGGGTCTGATACAGTATGTGGCCCGCGAGAGGTGAGGTCCGATACAGTTTTAGTGTATAGGCAATACACTGCAATACAATGCATGCATGTGAGACTGAAAGGGAGGCAACATCAACCACCTTCCTCTATGATCAGTGCAACTGGCTACATCAGATGTGATAGCACTGCGTACGTGTGAAAACAAAATAGACCAGTATTCTATCTTAGCGAACAGAGCGCCTAACTTAAGCGCTCGGTTTAGCCTGCCTGTGAAACGCATGATTGTTTGAAGTGCGTGTGCTTCTTTGAGAGGGGAATCGATGTAAGTTACTTTGATTTCAATTGGTAGTTGTAAACTACGTGATACATTTACGTCTACGTTTAAAAAGCATGTATAATTGTGTGTAGTCCTATTATCCAAAAAAATCCAGCTTCAAATCCTTGCTAATCGCGCAAGTGATTGTTTAGCCGAAAGCGAAAGTAAGCCTATTCCGACCGAGAAGAGGTGCATTCAGATCAGGCAAGCAGAGGTAGGCTAGACGTTTGTAGTAATCGCCCTGTTGCTTTGCATAGGCTATATATATAATTATATATATATATATATTTAACAGTTTATATAATATATATATAATTTATATCTAAATTAGTGGTGGGCCGAGCTGGGTCTATACCACGCAAGCTATGATCACTTTCACCTTGATATCTTAGCGCGAACGCCAATGTTTAAGAGTGCGCCTGAAAAAAGTCTAGGTCGCTCTGGTGCACCTGACGCTGCTCGGCTGCTTTCTTTCACAAGTTGTCATTGTAGACTATGCGTGCAACTTTACCAAACAGTAACCAATGATACATCCTCCCAACATGGACGATAAGCTCAGACCCCTCCCGAATGGCACCTGATCGCTCATTCCTAATAGAAGTAACCCCCCTCTCCTTGGCCCGCTTTCTCTCCCTCTCCCTCTCCCTCATCTCCTAGGGTTAGGGTTAGGGTTAGGGTTAGATTCTAGGGTTTAGGGTTAGGGTTAGATGCTATCACATCTGATGTAGCCAGGTTGAGTTTGACACCTATGGGCTAGGTGGAGGTCTAGAACTCCGGCGACGTGCGAAGAACCGGTCGACCTCGAAGGCCGTTATCCCACTTATCTCCCGTTTGTATTCATAACCTGTATATTTAGAACATAGTTTATTCCACCGTTGCGTCCGTTAACATCGCTAAAACTGTCTTGACTGTGGGACTACAATTCTGCCACATATCAACTTTCTACTTGCAGGACAAAACTGCCGTTACTAGTTCTAAAATTGATAGTTGCTATGGCCGAAGGCCAGTCGTTAGTTCTAAATGGCTGGTTGCTACGGCCAAAAGCCAGTCGTTAGTTCTATCTCTCCCGTTGTCAAGCGGGCATATCCCAGGATTCTGATTAACTTTTACTTGGAAAGATCGCTACTTTTATAGCCTACATGGCATCCAACTAGCTACAATCCACCCCCGTCATATGCTACAATGTTACTATGGTTCTGCACGTCTGTATTTCAGCTTGGATCCAACGTGACAGTTCATACTTCGCAATGAGTTTGGCGAATTAATATTCAAGTGTGCTACGGGAACTACTTTAAAGGTAGCAGGTTATACGAAGTTAATGGCCACCCCATCAGCCAATCAGAGAAGAGAATTCCATTGTTGAGGGAGATAACTAAATGTTAAATGTTAAATCTAAATGTTATATCTAAATGTGGCAGCTAAATATATAGAAAATATTCAAATTCCCAGGGAAACCACTCCCACTGCAGTGAAATCTCATTAATATTCATGAGGAGGCCCCCGGCAGTGGCGCAACTGGCTGGGGCACCTGCACCGTACGCTGGCGACCCGGGTTCGATTCCCGCCCCGTGGTCCTTTCCAGATCCCACCCCAACTCTCTCCCACTCACTTCCTGTCATTCTCTCTACTGTCCTGTCCAAATAAAGGCATAAAAAGCCCAAAAAAATTATCTTTAAAAAAATATTCATGAGGAGACGTCATGTCCACACAAGACCGTAGCAGCCAGCTCTAGTTGACAAGTCGGCGCTAACGTTTTTGATAGCTAACTGTGGAGTTGAACAAATCGTCTTTTTTCCCCTTCGTGTTTTGGCTTACGATGTTGGGAAGAACCTGTTGTGTGTTCGGCTGTTACAACAGCAGTGGGAAAATACAAATATGGAACAAAAATATATAAGTTCACCCGCCGTTATTACACAGCCTGGTCTGTGTAACACCATATGTAAGCACTAGCCTAGCCTACACAGATTCCTAGGGCGAGGACTAATGTTCGTCAGAAGTGGATTGTGAACATCAACCAAAAGGACTTTGAACAAACACATCACGGTAAGTTTAGTTTAACAGTATTAATCTTAAATCTTGCCAGTTGCCACAATGACTTAGCATGCTGTTGTCTAGTCTTGCATGGCGAAACATCAGCTAACTTTAACGCTGTTGGTGTGGTAATAAGACATGTAGCCTATGGCACCAAATATTTGACGTAGAAGCAAAACTGTAAAGTTAGTAGGCTATGTGCTAGGAACTTCGGTAGTCGCCAGAATAATTATCTCCATCATTACATTAATACACAGGATTAGATGTTAAAATCCCTTGTGCCAAAATCCAAGGCAAACACACATTAAGAAGCCCCTGTCCAAAATTAGCTTAAAGAAGCAGGCTAACCACCAATCTGTTAACCAATGGTCACAAACACAAGACAGATGGCCAATCCCACAGCAGTATATGGTATACAGCATGTCATTGGAGTTATCAAGTGCAGGGGGTCAAGGCTGTGTTGATTAGCTTCGACAAGTTAGCAAGTGCCATTTTCAATTATGGCGCCTCATGGAGCATTTAGAACCAGCTCCGTGCACGAAAATCAGTGTTGGGCACGAGCTCTCATGCGCGTACATGTTGGTGGACAGGTACCTACAGCCAATCATTACTCCGTGCGACACTCCACTGGACTCATACTGCGTTCATGCAGCTCGGAACCTCGGAAATTTCTGACCTCCGATAGCGGAAAAATGACATGAACGCTAGGTCGGGTTGGATTTTTTGCTCGGAGACTCGTGCGGAAGTTTTGTGCCCCGAGGTGTCCGACTTGACGTCACTATCATATTCTCCAACCACGACGGCCTCCCTTGCAACAACACAAGAGGTGAATTTCACTGTCATTACGAATAGGCAAGGTCATTTGTCACTAAATTAACAACACAGACAGAAACACTCGCCCAAGACAATTTCCTTCTTGCTCAACCATACTAAGCAGTTGTAATAAGGTATTTATGCGTTTCCTGTATTTATTTTCCGAACTGATCTCATGAACACAATTTTTTCGGAGGTCGGGACTTTTTAAAGGCAGGTCCTCCGAGGTTCCGAGCTGCATGAACGCAGTATCAGGTGTGCGTTCCCGAGCAACTTTTTCTGCTTGTTGTTACGCGGCAGGCAAGGTATGTGCATTATCGCCACCCTCTGAACTGGAGGATGACTCTCTTTTTACAGAATGTCCAATAAAGATCAATGTAGGTCCATGCGTCATTTCCAGCTTTGGATTTTGCGCATGGTCAGAGCCGACTGGCGCTGGATCGGAGCTCCAGTGTTCAATATGGCGTTGACGAAAATTGGCCGGATTTACTAGCCTAGCATCGGCCATTCATTTGTATGGAGGGCGGGACTTAGTCACGCTCTCCAGTTATATATAATACCTCCATGATCAAGTGGGCACCCTCATTCACCAATGTTTCGTTTAAGTTATGCCCACGACACCTCATGAAGGCTTAACAGTGAAACCAGCGTCCTGGAGACACTCCCCTCCATGCTGCCACCATACTACCACATTGCAACAAACAAACCAGCTAGTTTAGCTTGTGCTACGCTGCATGCTACCACCACATGCTGCCTCCATACTAACACATTGCAACAAGCCAACACACCATACTACCACATTGCAACAAACAAACCAGCTAGTATAGCTTGTGCTACGCTACATGCTACCACCACACTACCACTAGTTTAGCTTGTGTTACGCTACATGCTACCACCACATGCTGCCTCCATACTACCACATTGCAACAAGCCAACTTGCTTGTCTTAGCTTGCGGTACATGCTACCACCCCCATCACAGAATAACCAAATACTGCTCTGGGTTCCACTTCCTCCCTGCCTTAACTGTAGATGCAACTTTCCTCACCACTGGGTCCTTAGACTGAGTAAGAGTCATTTCCAATCTAGCCTTAGCACACTTAAATTCTTCTGTCAGACTAGATATTGGCAACTCTACAATGCCCTTCCCATACAAGGCTACACTGCTTAAGCAGCGAGGCACTCCAAGCCATTTTCTCACAAAGGAATTGATCATTTTTTCTAACCTTTCAACCTTTGACAGAGGAACTTCATAGACTGTCAATGGCCACATTAGCCGGGGCAATAAGCCAAACTGCAAACACCACAACTTAAGCTTACCTGGTAGTCCTGACTTGTCAAGAAAAGGCATGGTTGAAAAATGATTCGCTTAACTACTAACGTTAGGGCAGCCATGGTGGCTATCAAACCAACATGATATGGCATTACAAACAGAAAACGTATGATGGAGTTCGGGGGCGGACGAAACTATGCTAGTAGCAAGATTGCTTTCCTTCTTTGGTAACGTTAACCATGAAAACATCAATTATTTGGAAATATCTTGGTGCGTTTTCCTCCGATTCATTATTGTAATAAACAGTTTTTGGGTAGCACTCACATTCAAAACTCACGTGGATATTAGGCTAGATGTTGTGTAAAATGTTGGGGTTAAATTTGTTGTTCTGCTGAGTTATAGTAAGTCAATTTCCTTTTCTCTATATTTGTATTTTTTCAGGGGTCAATGTCATCTGGAAGAGCACTTCCCAAAAGAAGATGTCTTCAGCCCTTACAAGAGGACACATCATGTGCTGAACCTGAAGTTACTGAATCTGGAGTAGAGTGAATGTCAGCGATTTGGAAAATATGCCTCTGCAGAAGTGTGATGTTGGCATCCAGTGTCCAGATACTGCAGACCACAACTACAATTTTAAGCATAAGCATCTCTGTTTTAAGTCAACAAAAGACTGTGACACAAACTGATCAGTGTAAGCCTATGATTTGGAAGACTCTTATGATTGGTTTATATTGCGTTTTGCCTTCCGTGGTTGGTTAGATTTAGGCACAAAGGACTGATGGGTTGGTTATTGCGGTCAGTCAATCAGAGTTGCTCGAACTACGGCAAGGCAAGACAAGGACCACAGTTTATTATCCTGAAAATAATCATATATACTGAAAGGGGAAAAATAAGCGTGAGAATTGTCAAGTATGGCGTCGTGTTTGTGCACGCTCAAAGCGTGAGACTTGGCAGCCCTGGCCAGTTGTGTAGAGACTACTGCCATATTGGCGTTACAAACTCACCTCATGCATTTCTATGGAGAGTGTTGTTCCCTCATTAGAAAGTCTTAGGGCGTATTCACACCAGGAAGGTCCGTTAGTTCACTTATTTGGTCCGGACCAATTTTTTTTTCTTTTTTTCTTTTTTAGTGCGGTTCGCTTTCACACCGTGATTAATTGCAACCGGACCAGAATTTATAAACTGTCATGGTCTGAGCCGACCAATATTGACAGGTCTGACTCAAGGTCCGGACGTCTGGCTCGGTGTTGCCGGAAGTTGAGGAACGCGGAAGGTTTGAAATCGAATTGTTTGTTACCGCTGGTTGGAATACTAATAACAACTGTACAGTGAATGTAAGCTGAACTATGTCGGATGAATCGGATGGCAGATTATCAGATAGTGATGGTGGTATGGATAATATTATGCTGTGGGAAGAAGTCAGGAGAAAAAAGGGTAGACCAAGATCAGATAGCGGATCTGAAGTTGAATCTACTGACACGGTTAAAAAGAGAAGTAGACCGGAAAATGATGGAAGCAAGAATAAAGATCAGATGCTAATGAAAGAGACTTGGAAAGTGATTGTTGTATTTGAACAAAAGGGAGGGCCACATTTACACCCAATACATATCACCAAAGCAATTGAGGATGAAATTGGGAAAATCAAGCATGCACGTTTCATGGGAAATGGGAAACTGTTGATTTTTGCAGTGTCTGAGGAGCAAAGGGAAATCATCTTAAAGAAAAACACATTGAATAAGGCTAAAATAACTTCACACATTCCAGGAATGTCATCAAGGAAAAGAGGAGTTATTACTGGAATCCCAGTCTCAGTCTCTATTGAAGAAATTAAAGATGGCCTGAAAGGGGGAGATATTGTGGATGCTAAGCGACTGACCAAAGGAAAGGAGAAATTAGAAAGCATGTCTATATTACTGTGGTTTAAGAATGAAATGCCTTCTAAAGTTCTTATGGGTTTCATGTGTTATCCAGTAAGAGAATATATCCCGCATCCAATAAGATGTTTTAAATGTCAGAGATTTGGACATGTGGCTGCTCAGTGCCGAGGTAAACTTAGGTGTGCTAAGTGTGGATGTGAACATGAGTATGGACAATGTGGGGATAATATAGAGCTAAAATGTTGCAATTGTGGGGGTCAACACAGTGCAGCATATGGAGGATGTGTGAAACAAAAAGAAGCTAAGGAAGTTCAGAAGTATAAGACAACACATAATGTTTCATATGCTGAGGCAATCAAAAGCATTGGGGAAAATAAAAATGAAGAGAAATCAGCTGTCTTTTCACCAGCAAGAAGGAGTGAAGATGGCAATGGGCCAAATATAAGCACTGAGAATAATTGGGCCTCTACAGGGAAACCCAGCCAACAAAACAAGACTTATAGGACACATGGTCCAAACTGCTGTAGGCCTAATTGTAAGACAAGAATTACAGATGAGACACTGCTGATAAAGAAAAATGAGTTTATTGCTTTCATGTGTTCAGTGGTTAATGTCACTATGTTACATGTGAAGAAGAGTGATAAAATCAAATCAGTTGTAGAGGCTGCTAATGATTTTTTGGGATTGGTAACAAAAGCTGATGATATTCATGAAATACTTAATCAGAAGTATGGAGGATCTCAAAATGGTTAAAGCAATAATGATGTTTTTCATTCTCCAGTGGAATGCACGGAGTTTGATAGCGAACGGACAAGAATTTAAAAGGTATGTTCAAGAATTGACAGACAAACCAGATGTTATATGTATACAAGAGACATGGTTAAAACCTCATTTACAATTCATATTGAAAGGGTATCATGATATAAGAGCTGACCGAGAAAAAGACAGAGGAGGAGGTTGCATCACATTTATCAAAGAGGGGATCTCATTTAGACACATTAACACAACAACTGAACATGAAAATATAGTTACTGAAATCTTTAATGGAGGTAAAGGAAAACTTACTGTCATTAATTTTTATAACCCATGTAGAGCATTGACAAATGATTTAATGAGTAGCATTAATAAAAGAAGCAATAGAGAAATATGGTGTGGAGATTTTAATGCTCATAATAGTTTGTGGGGAAGTAAACACACAGATTTAAATGGTGAAATATTAGAGGAAATGATCAATGATAGGATGTTGGTATGTATGAATAATGGTAATGGTACAAGGATAAATGTCTACAAGAATGAGACATCATGTATTGATCTCACTTTAGTTGACAGGGCAATAGCCAGCAGGTGTGAATGGGAAGTTGATCATAACACAAATATTGGAAGTGATCACTTTCCAATACTATGCAAAATGGATATTGATTTTAGAAGTGATGAAATGTATGCCCATCATAGATGGTGTTTTAGGAAAGCAAACTGGGAGAAATTTTCTGAAGGGTGTATGGATGAATTAAATGAAATGCATGAGGGAATAGAACAGAGCATTGATGAAATGAATACTAAATTAAGTGTATGTATCATTGTAGCAGCAAGCCAGAGTATTCCTAATAATATGAGTAAAAAGGGGAAAGCTAATGTCCCATGGTGGAATGAGGAATGTTCAAGAGCTGTTAAAAACAGAAATAGAGCTTTTAAGAGGTTGCGCATAACACTTACAATGAACAATCTCCTGGAATATCAAAGGGAAAAGGCCTTGGCAAGGAAAGTTATAAAAGAAGCAAAAAAAGAATCTTGGAGACAATTTTGCTCAACTATTGGAAAAGAAACCACACTGAACAAGATGTGGATGATGGTTAAAAAGATGATGGGTAAATATAAACCTCCACATGTTCCTGTACTAATTGAAGGACAAAATGAAGCAGTCTTAGATAAAGAGAAAGCCAATTTATTGGGATTTAAATTTGCAGAGATTCATAAGGGTAGTCATATGGATGAATGTTTTAAGAAAAGAAAGGAGGAGATTCTGAATGCTAATAAAGATATTCTTAATCCTAAAGAAGGAAATATGTCTATATTAGATGCTGAATTTAGTTTATCAGAACTTAAAATGGCTTTAAGTAATACAGGATACTCTGCACCAGGAGGTGATAATATATGTTATGTAATGATTAGGAATCTTCCAGATGAACTCTTAGAAAAAATTCTTGAGTTATTCAACAAGATATGGCAAGAAGGGAAGCTACCAAAAGCTTGGAAAAGTGCAACCATCCTTCCTTTCCCCAAACCAGGTAAGGATTCTAGTAATTCAGAGAATTATAGACCCATTGCTTTAACTTCACACTTAGGGAAACTAATGGAAAAGATAGTGGTGGCCCGGTTAAATTATTTTCTAGAATATAAGTGTCCTTTTAGAAAATGCCAAACAGGGTTCAGAAAAAGCAAATCAACTACGGATGCCTTAGTTAAACTCAGTAATGAAATAGAGAAAACACTAGTTATGAAAGAAATTATGGTGGCAGTGTTTTTAGATATAGAAAAAGCATATGACACTATGTGGAGAGAGGGTTTGTTAATTAAACTGAATAATATGGGAATCAATGGGAGAATGTATAATTACATATTGGATTTTCTATCACAACGTTCAATAAGAGTCAAAGTTGGCAATGAGCTCAGTAAAGAATTTATGGTTGAAAGTGGAATTCCCCAGGGAAGTGTTATTAGTCCAATATTATTTAATATTATGGTTGATGATATATTTGAAAAATTGGGGCAGAGAAATGAAGGACTGTTATATGCAGATGATGCTGTTGTTTGGAAAAGGGGACGCAACATAGCATATACAGTGCCTATAGAAAGTTATCATACCCTTTTGAAATAGTTACTTTTTTTGTCTTACAGCCTGAAATCAAAACCCATTTTAAAAAAAATCTTTTCCAGTTTTATTTACAAATGTAGCTGTACAACATCAAAATAATGAAAAAAAAGTAAACAGTTCTGAAAATTAATAAAAAATGAAAAACTAGAATAACAGGGTTGGAAAAGTCATCATACCCCTGACTTAATACTTTGTAAAGCTTCCTTTTGCTTTCATTACAGCCATCAATCTGTTTGGATATGTCTCTATTATAGCTTTGCACACCTAGATAGAGGAATATTTGCCCAATTTTCCGTGCAGAAATGTTAAAATTTAGTCAAATTCTGTAGGGAATGGCGATGGACTGCTCTCTTCAAGTCAATCCACATATTTTCTATAGGATTTAAGTCAGGGCTCTGACTTTGCCACTCAAGGATATTCACCATCCTATCCTTAAGCCACTGCTTTGTTCTTTTGGCAGTATGTTTAGGATTTTTGTCGTGTTGGAAGGCGAATGACCTCCCCATCCTCAGCTGTTTAGGAGAGGGACGCAGGTTTTCCTCAAGAATTTTGGTGTACTTGGCAGCATCCATTTTCCCTTCTATCCTGACCAATTGCCCAGTCCCCGCTGAAGAGAAACATCCCCAAAACATAATGTTGCCCCCACCATGCTTCAAAGTAGGTATGGTGTGTTTTGGGTGTGTTTGGGTGTGTATACTGTGTTTGGTTAGCGCCTGGAGCTCAGTCCAAAAACTTCAATCTTAGTCTCCAAAAAGTTCGATCTTAGTCTCATCTGACCATATAAGCTTTTTCCACATGGTAGCAGAATATTCCAGATGTGTTTTTGCACTGAACTCCAAGCGCAATGTTTGGCGAAAACCAACACAGTACACCACCCAAAACACACCATACCTAGTGTGAAGCATGATGGGGGCAACATTATGTTGTGGGGATGTTTCTTTTCAGCGGGAACTGGGCAATTGGTCAGGATAGAAGGGAAAATGGATGCTGCCAAGTACACCCACATTCTTAAGGAAAACCTGCGTCCCTCTCTTAAAAAGCTGAGGATGGGGAGGTCATTCGCCTTCCAACACGACAATAATCCTAAACATACTGCCAAAAGAACAAAGCAGTGGCTTAAGGATAGGATGGTGAATATCCTTGAGTGGCAAAGTCAGAGCCCTGACTTAAATACTATAGAAAATATGTGGATTGACTTGAAGAGAGCAGTCCATCGCCATTCCCTACAGAATTTGACTAAATTTTAACATTTCTGTACGGAAAATTGGGCAAATATTCCCCTATCTAGGTGTGCAAAGCTATAATAGAGACATATCCAAACAGATTGATGGCTGTAATGAAAGCAAAAGCAAGCTTTACAAAGTATTAAGTCAGGGGTATGATGACTTTTCCAACCCTGTTATTCTAGTTTTTCATTTTTTATTAATTTTCAGAACTGTTTACTTTTTTTTTCATTATTTTGATGTTGTACAGCTAAATGTGTTAATAAAACTGGAAAATATTTTTTTAAAAATGGGTTTTGATTTCAGGCTGTAAGACAAAAAGAGTAACTATTTCAAAAGGGTATGATGACTTTCTATAGGCACTGTATAACAAAAGCTATTCAAAAGGATATTGAAGTGCTAGAACAATGGGGTATTGATTGGGGATTTAAATTCTCAATCCCTAAAACAAAGGTTATGTTTTTTACAAGAAAGAAGATTCCAGAAACTTATAAAGTCTTACTATATAATCAACCAATTGGGAGAGAGAAACATTTCAAATATTTGGGTGTATGGTTGGATGAAAGGCTTACATGGAAAAGTCATATAGAGTATGTTGAAACAAAATGTAAAAAGGTTTTAAATCTTATGAGGATGATCACTGGACAGCACTGGGGAGCAGATAGAAAGTCTTTGATGTATATTTACATAGCTTTAATTAGATCATCCATAGACTATGGATGTGTAGTTTATAGTTCAGCCTGCAAAACTTCTCTAAGAAAGCTTGAGAGGATTCAATTTAAAGCTATAAGAATTGCTCTAGGAGCTATTAAAACAACACCAACAAGTGCTTTATTAATAGAAGCTGAAGAATCTCCACTTAGTTTAAGGTATATTAAATTATCTTTAACATACTGGGTAAGATTGATGGGAAGTATTAATAATCCAGCCATTTCAGTTCTTAATGATTATTGGGAATATCAAACAGCTTCAAAAGGGTTTGGCTGGAATATTAAGAGTATAGCAGAACAACATGGAATTAAAGAATTTGAATTTAGTCCTTCACTAATTCTTAGTTCAGTCCCCCCATGGTTTCTCCCATCACCAGAGGTTAACAGTGAACTACTGATAAAGAAAAAAGAGTATGCAGATGACCAACGTTTTGCAACATATTGCCAGGGATATATAGATACATCTTTCTATGGATATGTTACAATATATACAGACGGGTCAAAAGATCCACAAGATGGACATGGTGGTATTGGGATATATATCCCTGAATTTAATAAAAGAGAGGGGTATAGAGTGAGTAATTTTTTATCTACATACTCTATTGAGATGACTGGGCTAATAACAGCCCTCAGGTGGATTGAAGAGGTCAAGACATTGAGAAATGTGATCTGTACAGACTCCATGGCAGCTTTATATAGCTTAGATACAGGTCACTCTTCAAGAGAAGATCTGGTTATTGAAATTAAACATCTACTGCTACAACTCAAAAACCTTGGAATTAGTGTTCAGTTTTGTTGGATTCCAGCTCATAAAGGCATTAAAGGAAATGAGGAGGCAGATATAATTGCTAAAAAGATGCTAAAGAACAAACACATAGGAATTGATGTTCCAATGGGAAAGGGTGAAGCAAAATCTATTATTAAAACAGCAATTACACAACAATGGCAAAGGGAATGGGATGCAGAATTTAATGCAAGACATTACCATAAAAATCAAGCAAATGTGACAGGAAAAAGGAGTCTTTCACTGAGTCTAAGCAGAAGGGAAGAAGTGGTTTATACCAGACTGCGATTGGGACATTCAGGTCTTAATGCTACCCTACAAATAGTGGGAAAGGGAGACGGTTTATGCATGGTGTGCCAAGAAAGTGAAGACGTAGATCATGTACTTTTTTATTGTATGAAGTATAATGAGGAAAGAACAATATGGCAAGAAATGGAAGGGGAGAACTCAATACAGGACATTCTACAAGAAAAGGGCATGATAAGGGAGAGAATTAAATAATTAATCAATTATCTTGAATATACTGGCTTAATGAACAGAATATAATATTTTGTTTTTATTTTATTTTTATTTTTTATTTTTATGATTTTGTTTATTTATTTGTTTGTATGAATTAATATAAACCGACGTTCATGGTATTACACACTCCTGTACAGTTGGTGGCGGTATACTATAAATCAGTAATCTGCCAAGAAACAAAAAGAAGAAGAAGAAGAAGCCGACCAATATTTCTTTATTTTATTGTACACGGTTTTTACCAGTCATTTCTTGTGTTAGAGCGCCATCTAGTGGCCAGAGTCAAAATCGTATTTGGAGTGTAGTGGTAAACTTCCTGCTTAGCGTGCAGCAGACTAAGGAGAGAAGTATTTCGAGAGCATTCACACTGAGCTGTCTCCGGACAATTAACGTTTTATTTGCGATATGGTTACATGTATCTCTTACCCTTACGAAGGCAATGCTCTTTTACAGCATAAATAAAGGAAGGAGAAAGGGAGTGAAGATTTCCTGCATTCTTTGTTCGTCCTAGCCTATAGCTGTAAACTAGCTGGATAGCTAAGTAGCTCAAAAACTTAGTGAGGCCAGCACAGTAAAAGAGCATTGCCTTCAGTTGTCGAGCCATTGCCTGTCAAGACGACAGATCTTCTAGCAACATGCAGTTCGAAAGTCAACAGCCTGCTCCACAAGACATGGAACTTCAGTCAAATGCGCAGCTACACTCAGGGTCAACCGAAGCCGACTTGCAAAACCTCGAGGTGAGATCTCAAGCATCGATGTCCGGCGCCAGTCGTGCGTCCACACACGGGTCAAACAGCAGTTCTAATAAGAGCGCTATGTTAGCAACAGCAAAGGCGAAGGCACAAGCAGCTCGAACCAGAGCCGCCTATTCTGAAAAAGAATTAGAAATTAAACTTCAGAAAGCAAAGCTAGAAGCGGAATTAGAAGCATTGCAATGCAAAAAGGAAATGGAGGCTGCAATAGCCGAAGCTGCAATGCTTCAAGCTGAATTTGAAGATGACCAAAGCCTTGGGGAAGCGGGGTCAGAGGTAGGCCAACGGTATTTCACTGCACATGGTGTCCAGACAAGACGAGAGGTAAAGCTAGAAAATCACACAGCCTTTCCCAGTGCACACAACTACTCGTCACCATTGACTCAGCCATTGCAGTCATCTATGCCACCTACCAAAACATATCAGACTTCAACCCACACCTGCAACAAAGCATGGCAGGGAGCAACATACAACCCTCTCCCTGGTCCAGCCCCACACACCTTCAACAAAGCATGGCAGGGAGCAGCAACATACAACCCCCTCCATGGTCCAGTCCCACGCACCAGCTTTCCCCGTCACCACACAGCAGATCCAGACGACCATGGCGCCGCAACCACAGACCTGGCCAGGTTCATCGCAAAAAGCCAGCTGGTCTCCACGGGACTGACAAAGTTTGACGATAGAGTAGAGAACTACTGGGCGTGGAAGGCCTCATTCTGCAACATCATAGACGACATACAACTGACGGTAGCAGAAGAAACCGACCTTCTGATCAAATGGCTCGGCAAAGAGTCATCGGAACAGGCACGCAGACTGAAAGCAGCCCACATCAGAGATCCACAGAGCGGCCTCAAGGCTATCTGGCA
The DNA here is from genome assembly GCF_963854185.1 of Sardina pilchardus. Taxonomy (NCBI): domain Eukaryota; kingdom Metazoa; phylum Chordata; class Actinopteri; order Clupeiformes; family Clupeidae; genus Sardina; species Sardina pilchardus. The sequence goes on along the minus strand of NC_085000.1, from coordinate 33,521,375 downwards.
GCGCCTCGAAGAGTGTTACGGCACACCGGAAGCCATTGAGGGGGCGCTATTCGCAAGACTGGAAAACTTCCCAAAGATATCCAACAAAGAACCAGCAAAGCTGCGTGAGTTAGCCGATCTCCTACAAGAATTGCATGCTGCAAAACAAGATGGATTTCTTCCAGGACTGGCGTATCTGGACACAGCTAGGGGAGTAGCTCCAATTGTTGAAAAGCTGCCATACAGTCTGCAGGAGAAGTGGATGTACTACGGCTCACAGATCAAACGTGAGCGCCAGATTCCTTTCCCTCCATTCGGTGTATTTGTGAACTTCATTCACAACCAAGCCAAAGCTAGAAACGATCCCAGTTTTACCATCACTCAGTCTGCTGCACCCGCCACTAAGAGAGACAAGATCAGAGGCCCCCCAAGCCAGGCAAAGCAGCTTGTTGCAACTCACAAGACGCAAGTCGCCGACTCCAGCCAAAGAGGTGAGCCAAAGCCAGACACTCCCGATCCAAGCAAGCATTGCCCAATTCATCAAAAGCCTCATTCGCTAGTAAAGTGCAGAGGCTTCAGAGACAAGTTGATGACTGACCGCAAACAGTACCTCAAAGAAAACTTCATCTGTTTTCGCTGTTGTGCATCAACTGCCCACATTGCAAAAAACTGTAACACAGCCATAACGTGCGCAGAATGCCAAAGCGACAAGCATGTTGAAGCCCTTCATCCTGGTCCATCACCATGGAAAGCAAAACCAGCCCCACCCATTTCAGATGACGGCAGGGAGGGCGATGAAAGCGTCACATCCAAGTGCACTGAAGTATGCGGTGAAGGGGTGAGTGCGAGAGCTTGTTCAAAGATCTGCCTAGTTAACGTGTATCCCCTGGGCCACCGGGAAGCTCTGACCAAAGTGTATGCCATTATCGATGAACAAAGCAACAAATCTCTGGCCCGATCTGATTTTTTTGAGTTATTCAAAGACAAGAGCAGTCCCTCACCGTACACACTGAAGACATGTGCAGGCAGCATAGAAACATCTGGGAGGAGAGCGTGTGGCTACATGCTGGAGTCATACGACGAGAAGACCTGCATCCCTCTTCCAGTCCTCATTGAGTGCAACGCGCTCCCAAATAACAGGTCAGAAATTCCCACTCCTAATGCAGCTTTACATCACCCCCACCTGAAAAGCATAGCCAGCGAGATTCCCCCCTTACATCCCAATGCAGAAATACTCCTTTTGCTGGGAAGAGACATTTTAAGAATTCACAAGATCCGTAAGCAAATAAATGGACCCAATAATGCCCCGTTTGCTCAGAAATTAGACCTAGGGTGGGTGGTGATTGGAGACGTGTGCCTTGGCATAGCACACCGGCCTTCAGCAGTCACCGCTCTCAAAACATCCATCTTGGAGAACGGTCGCCCCAGCTACCTCACGCCCTGCTACAGCCACCTGCGTGTGAAAGACCTCACACAAAGCTACTCCAACCCGCAGTTGCCTCCACCTCAGCGCGCAGCTATCCATCCAGCTCCTCTTCTCTGTGACGACGACACAGACTCCTCCATCTTCACCTGCACTGACAACGACCATCAGCCTGCTCCGTCCATTGAGGACCTCAAGTTTCTGAAAATAATGGACAAGGAAGTCTTCAAAGATGATTCTCAAAGCTGGGTTGCACCCCTCCCCTTCCGGTCTCCTAGGAGACGCCTGCCTAACAACAGAGACTATGCATTAAAACGACTAAGGTCAGTCTGCCACACATTAGAAAAGAAACCTGTCATGAAACAACACTACATGCAGTTCATGCAGAAAATGATTGACTGTAAACATGCTGAAATTGCTCCAGCCCTTCCAGAGAGAAAAGAATGTTGGTATCTGCCATCCTTTGGTATCTACCATCCCAAAAAGCCAGAACAGATCCGCATTGTGTTCGATTCAAGCGCTCAGCATGAAGGAATCTCACTCAACAATGTCCTGCTGAAAGGGCCCGATCTAAACAATAACCTGCTAGGCGTCCTCATTAGGTTCAGAAAAGAGAAAATCGCCGTAACCACAGACATTCAGCACATGTACTACTGTTTTGTCGTTAATGAAGAGCACAGAGACTACTTGAGGTTTCTGTGGTTCCGTGACAACCAGTGGAACAACGACATCGTGGACTACCAAATGCGTGTCCATGTCTTCGGGAACACGCCATCCCCTGCTGTGGCGATCTACTGCCTCAGAAAAGCAGCAGCGGAAGGAGAGGCTGAATTTGGCTCAGACGTACGGGCATTCATTGAAAGAGACTTTTATGTTGACGATGCCTTGAAGTCCTTTGCAACCGAGTCTGAGGCCATCAGCGTCATCAAGCGAGCACAGGAGATGCTCTCCCGCTCCGGTCTTAGGCTGCATAAGATCACAACAAACAGTGCTGCTGTCATGAACGAATTCCCTCCGGAAGACCGTGCTAACAGCATCAAAGATTTTGATTTCTCCACAGACGAAGTGCCTATGCAGCGCAGCTTAGGCATAAGCTGGAACATTCTCACAGACACATTCACCTTTCAAGTGCAAGAGGACAACAAGCCGTTTACACGCAGAGGCGTGCTTTCCACCATTAACAGCATCTTCGATCCTCTTGGCTTTCTCGCACCTGTCACCATACAAGGAAGATTACTGCTCAGACAGCTGACCATGGAAAGCGGAGAGTGGGACTCACCTCTCCCGGAACACCTGAAAGCGGAGTGGCTGAAGTGGAAAAGTTCCCTCCAGTGCCTTCAAGAACTACAGATTCCCCGCTGCTACACATCGCTCTCCCCATCTGCGGCTAGCTCAAGGGAGTTGTGTGTGTTTGCAGACGCATCAACCAAAGCTATTGCTGCGGTAGCCTACCTGAAAGTGACCGACAAAGACGGCCACTCTGAAGTTGGATTTGTCCTCGGCAAGACAAAGCTAGCACCCGTTAAAGAGACAACTATACCCAGACTCGAACTCTGTGCTGCAGTCCTAGCCGTGGAAATAGCAGAGTTCGCTGTAAGTAACATGGACTTGCACATGAACTCTGTGTCTTTCTTTTCAGACAGTAAAGTCGTGCTAGGCTATGTCAACAACGAGCAGAGAAGATTCTATGTCTACGTGAGCAACAGAGTGCAACGCATCAGACAAGCGACTTCACCACAACAGTGGATTTACGTCCCATCAGAGCTCAACCCAGCGGATCACGGCTCCAGATCTGTTCCTGCAGCCTCATTGAAGGACACTAACTGGCTGACCGGTCCTGTCTTTCTGCCCGGTAAGCCACCAGACGATGTTCAAGAACAATTTGACCTCATTAAGTTACATATAGCCTTTTTTATTTTAATTATTTGTTTTGCGTTCCCATGCTTTTCTGCATCGGCGTCTGTGCTCTGCCTCTCCGCTCGACCTGCGCTGTTTTTCGGATCAGCGTTCTCTTGCCGTCTGCGATCGATGGGGCACCTGTGACTGGTGCTGCTGGTCTTGCTGGACTGTGGTTCCAGGGCCGAGGAGCTCCTTTCTGCTGATGGCTGCTGGACTATTTCAACTCAGCGCGGCCTGCTGCGGACTCTGTGGCTGTTTCGGTCGGTTGACTGTCAGCTACCGTAGGATATCGATGGCTGGTCATGGTCGGTGGACTGTCGGCTGGTCTGGCACAGCAGAGGGACGCGGCTTCGGGAGAGCACCAGAGCAGAGGATCCTCCTGTGTCGCTCTGGTAGCCTACTACAGCGCCTAAACACATTTCTGGTGCCTGTCGGGTGAACACAATTTGCCAACGGGCTATCATGTCAACTAGCCTAGCAGCTACGGGCCATATCGTCTGCTGAGGTTCTGCCCCAGTGATAGCAAGACAGCGCACTGACGCTTGCTTGGATGCGGTTCGTTGGACTAAGTTGGCGTGGACTTTTCTGTTTGTTTGTTTGTTTGTTTTATTATGTATTTGACATTTGTTTATTTGTTTGTCTGTCTTATGTCTTGGTGTCACGGGTACGCTGGCGATTACGCCACTCCGTCCGGCATCTTGTGTCTTGTTATTTTGTGAATTTGTTTGTTGTGTTGTCATGGGTACGCTGGCGACTACGCCACTCCATTTCGGCACTGTCTCTGTGTAAAGCGCTTTGGGTTGCACTCAGTGCACGTGAAATGCGCTATATAAATAAAAGTACCTTACCTTACCTTACCTTACCTCATTGACCCTGGGTCTGACCCTGAAATCCGGCCTAAAGTGTCAGTGCTGGTCACCCAAACCTCCACAAGCCATCTAGGAGTGAAGCGCTTCGACCACTTCTCAAAGTGGACCACTGTCTTAAGAACACTTGCTATTTTGATTCACATTGCTCAGTGCTTCACTCAGACCATCTGTGACAGCACATGCAGAGGGTGGCACATCTGTAAAAAAGCAGTCACGCCAGAGAACCTAGAAAAAGCAAGAAAACTCCTGATCATGAACATGCAACAGGAAACATATGCTAATGAACTCAACAACGTACAGAAACAGACAGACTTACCAAAGCAAAGCAGCATCAGAAAGCTTCGTCCAGTGATTGACAGTGATGGGCTTCTCCGAGTCGGCGGACGTATCTCGCAGTCTGGCTTAGAGATGAACAGAACCAATCCTCTCATCATCCCAGGTCAGCATCACCTAACGACCCTCCTCGTGAGATACCACCACGAACAGGTAAAGCACCAAGGCAGACACTTCACTGAGGGAGCCGTCAGGGATGCTGGACTATGGCTGGTAGGAGGGAAAAAGTGCATAAGGGGCACCATTTTCAGGTGTGTCACTTGCAGAAGACTGCGAGGCAAAATAGAGCATCAGCTGATGGCAGACCTACCTGCAGACCGGCTACAAGTCGCCCCACCTTTCACCTACATCGGCCTGGACGTGTTTGGCCCATGGGAGGTGTCCTGCCGTCGGACCAGAGGTGGCCAGGCCAACAACAAAAGGTGGGCTGTGTTGTTTACATGCCTCAGTGTGCGCGCAGTGCACATAGAGGTAATAGAGACTTTAAGTGCATCCAGCTTCATTAATGCTCTGAAGAGATTTTTCTCCATCAGAGGGCCTGCAAAGTTAATCAGGTCTGACCAAGGCACAAACTTCATCGGAGCGTCGAAAGAATTGAACCTGGAAGGGGATTCAGACATGCAGCGATACCTACAAGATCAACAGTGCACATGGATCTTCAATCCACCACATTCTTCCCACATGGGAGGTGCCTGGGAGCGACTCATTGGTGTGTCACGCCGCATCCTAGACTCCATGTTTCTGCAGCAGCGCTTTTCTTCTCTGACTCACGAAGTGCTTGTCACACTCATGGCAGAGGTGTGTGCAATCATCAATGCCAGGCCTCTGCTGCCTGTTCCCACTGACCCAGAGAGCCCGCTTATACTTACCCCATCCATGCTATTGACACAGAAGACCGGAACTCCAGCTTCAGCTCCAGCAGACTTCGGCAAAGCAGAGATCCTCCGTCAGCAGTGGAAACAAGTGCAGCATCTTGCTGAGACTTTTTGGCACAAATGGCGGCGCGAGTACCTCAACACCCTGCAAAGTCGGTCCAAGTGGCAGGACACAAGGCCCAACTTGCAGGAAGGAGACCTTGTCCTGATGAGGGACAGTGCTGTAAAAAGACACTACTGGCCTATGGCTATGGTCACAAAAACTCTTTCCAGTAAGGACAGTGTAGTGAGATCTGTGGAAGTAAGAGCAATTCGTGAAGGCACTCCTAAAGTGTACACCAGACCAGTTTCTGAGCTTGTTTTACTGTTTTCTCCCAAACGTGATGTTGAATGTGTTTAATACATGTGAGTTCTTAGTTATGGTATCCCTAATAAATAATATAAGATACCAGGCAGGGAGTGTCATGGTCTGAGCCGACCAATATTTCTTTATTTTATTGTACACGGTTTTTACCAGTCATTTCTTGTGTTAGAGCGCCATCTAGTGGCCAGAGTCAAAATCGTATTTGGAGTGTAGTGGTAAACTTCCTGCTTAGCGTGCAGCAGACTAAGGAGAGAAGTATTTCGAGAGCATTCACACTGAGCTGTCTCCGGACAATTAACGTTTTATTTGCGATATGGTTACATGTATCTCTTACCCTTACGAAGGCAATGCTGTAAGTATACTTTATGTTACTGAAATATGTGTTTTGTACAGAGGTCTACTCTAGCAAATGAGATATGTTTAAAAAGGATTTCTTTGTTCTTAAAATGGCGGCAAGTTGCTGTGTGTTTGTGACTAGCATTGTGCGTTCGCTTATGGACAGGACAAATGGACTGAAGGTGGTTTGTTTGTGTTCACAGCTTTTACAGCATAAATAAAGGAAGGAGAAAGGGAGTGAAGATTTCCTGCATTCTTTGTTCGTCCTAGCCTATAGCTGTAAACTAGCTGGATAGCTAAGTAGCTCAAAAACTTAGTGAGGCCAGCACAAGAGTATATGTGATGTGATGAACTGAGTACATCTGATGTGGTGATTAGGGGCAGTTATTCAACTCCACAGTGAACCATGTGCTGTTCTGTGATCATGGTTCAGCTCGCTATCATTTGTTTAAATATTTAACATGTTATACATGCCAGCACATACTATCATGTGTTTTCATTCTGCACCCAACTTGAGCTTTTGGAGTCTTGTATTGGCAAGAACTGAATATAGTCACACACACACACACACACACACACACACACACACACACACACACATTTCTCACTTGATAATTGTAAAATAAGACGGAAGACAGAAGAAATACTACCAGCTTTCTAGTTCTGAATGAATGTAATGTTAATGTCAAACAACTCAATTCAATTGGAGACCTGTCTTACTTGACATCAGGGATCAGGTTCATAATAGATCATGTAGAATCCCAGTGAAAACAGAGCTCACCTTGAATGTCCATGGCCACCAGCAGAGGCTCCATGCTGACTCATATTGGAGGCAGAGCTGCAGTCACTTCCTCATCAGCACCATGAAGAACAGAATATTTGAGAACAGCAAAAAGAGAAAAACAAAACATTTGAAATAGCCTACAGTACAATGTCAGTGAACTGAGTAGTTTTTAACACATGTGCAGGTTCACTTCGTGGCATACGGGCTGGTATGGTAGCCTATTCCACAGATGTCAGATGATAGCTATGCAATTCACTGAATTGTGTTTTCAGTGCTTGGTCCACTGTAGGGCAGATTACACCATATAGACCAATTCCACCTGTAGGTTACGTGTTTTCCCTAATAGGCTAAACCAGAACATGGTGGTGGCTAGGCATATCCTTACATGTCAACTACCTTGGCTTTTGGTACCTAGCTTAGCCTATAGCCTACTGTAAACTTAAACTCGCCTCCTCAACCTCATAAATGATCTTATTACAGTAATGGACGCCTGGTTACATAATGACATTTTAGCCAACATAAAGAAAAGAGTATTTAGCCAACTGTTTCACATTCCCAGGTCGTTGATATTTTAGAGTAAACTTACGTGGTCGGTGAAGTTTGTTTCCAGTCCACCAATGTAGCGAAGCTCTTTCACTTTCTCTTTAGAAATACGGAAGTTGATGTAGCGCAGTAAAGTTGGTTTTATATTGGATGTTGTTGGATATTCGACACATTCGAACAATCTATTTAAAGTAAGTTGTTGCAGGAAAAAAAACATTGGGTGGCGGCACGCTCTTGTGATTGTGACTGTCTGTCTGTATGATTTTGATGTCATGGGAGGGTGGAGGGTCAGGATGCCCACTATTTGCCCCGTGGTCCGGACTCTGGATGCCACCCTCTGAGGCCAGTCAATCTAGCTCAAAAAAGGGCCAAAACTAATTGCAATAGTAATGGTTCATACTTTTTATTGATCCTTAAACCCTCCTGCATCACATATTAAAAATCTACCCATTTATATTTAGTGGAACATACTTTTATTCAAGGTCAAAGGTAGCAATTTCCAATGCATTTTGCCATTGGGATTTACTAGGTGAAATGGGTAAAATTTGAAACTGTAGATATCAAATTGAAACTTTCACAGTTGTTTACTTACATTAAGGCAAATATTTTTTGTATTGCAAGTTTTCTGAAATGTGATGTTTAGATATGCAAATGAGACCAGTTTTACTTAAATATGCAATAATTTGCATATATTTCTAGAAAACTAAACCTGAACAATAGGTACAGTCAGATTCAAAATAATTGCTGCATTTTGCTTCTATATTGGATACCAAAAGCCTATGCAAAGGGAATATTAGATATCACTTCATATCACCTCAGAAATGAGGAAATCAAGTCAAGTCAAAATCAATGCGTTTCAATGGAAGTACGTTATAGAACAAATGATTTTCAATGATATGGTACGATGGAAGTATCTCAATGCATGCCAAGTCACATAAGGAAGATATTGACCTTTAGACAACATATTAAGTGAGTTTTACCCAATTCACCAGTAGTAAATCCCAATGGCAAAATGCATTGGAAATTGCTACTTTGACATTGAAAAAAAGTATATAAATTTACTAAATATAAATGGGTAGATGTTTTATATGTTAATTAGATATACCTAGGGATCACGAAACACTTGGAATGATTACTATTGCAATTAGTTATGGGTCAAACGCTAGATTGACTGGCCTACTCGCTTCCTGTCATTATCCACTGTCCTATCTCATTAAAAGGCATAAAAAGCCTAAAAAGTATACAAAAGAATAAAAAGATATGTGAGTTTATTCCTGCTCACTTTATTCCTGCCGCTGGCTCGTAGTAGGCTATAGGTTTCTGTCTCCAGAGAGGGCACACAGACAGACAGACATACAGACACAAACAGGAAGGCTGTGGTTCTGTGACTGCTTCTTTTTGAGCACAATCACATAGTCAGTGCCCACAGCTTTGGCAGCTAGTTTTACCCTTCCTGTCAAAGGTTTTCAGCTTTAATGTTCAAACCCAGCAGTTCTTCTCGTACTGAGCAGGATTACCATTGCAACAACACATCATCAGTAGGGTAAAACTAACCTGTCTCACAACGGTCTACACCCAGCTCACGTTCCCTATTAGTGGGTGAACAATCCAACGCCTGGTGAATTTTGCTTCACAATGAAAGGAAGAGCCCACATATCAGATGTCACCGTTGCAACATTCAGAGCTGCTGCATTGATCTGATGCATGTTGTCTATGGAAAAGTCAAACTCACAATAGACTTGCCTACAATTGTGTCAAGAGCAAAAAAAAAATGAATACCAATGTAGGGCTATCATATACATATAATTTTATATTGTGATATGCTATAAACAATTAAAATATTATTTGAAGTCTTAATTGAATGGCAGCTGTTCACTGATGTTTCTTTTTAAGCGTCCAGCCTCCCTTTGGGTACCCCGTGTTTCACGTCACAGTGCTGTGACCTGTTGCTAATCCCCTGAGTAGAGTAAAAGTGTGCACACTTATGGAAAGGGCACATACAGGGTTCATGTGAACCATCACACACTCACACTCACACACCTCCCACCACTTACACACCTACACTGTGAAAACAGCTTGTCTAATAAAATCAAACCTAGTCAAACATCTAGTTGGTATTGTTTTCAGTACAAAGAGATTTGTCTAGCAATTTCTCAGGAAACCATTTGACTTATTTTAAGACATCCTGAATAATAATATAACATTTCTGTCATGTGTTTGCACTTGATTTATCCTATTTAACTGCTAGAGTAATAAGGAAGATATTCATTATTCATTTGTTGTGGATTAGATGTTCAAAGCTTGTTGCACACCAAAAAAAACAAACAAACAAAAAAAAACATATGTTCAACCTGGAAATCGTAGCAGAATGGATGAAAGAGCACAGTGGCTACCTGCAGTGTGCACTAGGCTGACACTGAACGTGGCCATGCAGTGTGCACTGCTCTGAGACTGAACATGGCCATGCAGTGTGCACTACTCTGAGACTGAACATGGCCATGCAGTGTGCACTAGGCTGAGACTGAACGTGGCCATGCAGTGTGCACTACTCTGAGACTGAACGTGGCCATGCAGTGTGCACTAGGCTGAGCCTGAACGTGGCCATGCAGTGTGCACTAGGCTGAGACTGAACGTGGCCATGCAGTGTGCACTAGGCTGAGACTGAACGTGGCCATGCAGTGTGCACTGCTCTGAGACTGAACGTGGCCATGCAGTGTGCACTAGGCTGAGACTGAACGTGGCCATGCAGTGTGCACTAGGCTGAGACTGAACGTGGCCATGCAGTGTGCACTAGGCTGAGCCTGAACGTGGCCATGCAGTGTGCACTAGGCTGAGACTGAACGTGGCCATGCAGTGTGCACTGCTCTGAGACTGAACGTGGCCATGCAGTGTGCACTAGGCTGAGACTGAACGTGGCCATGCAGTGTGCACTGCTCTGAGACTGAACGTGGCCATGCAGTGTGCACTAGGCTGAGACTGAACGTGGCCATGCAGTGTGCACTAGGCTGAGACTGAACGTGGCCATGCAGTGTGCACTAGGCTGAGCCTGAACGTGGCCATGCAGTGTGCACTAGGCTGAGACTGAACGTGGCCATGCAGTGTGCACTGCTCTGAGACTGAACGTGGCCATGCAGTGTGCACTAGGCTGAGACTGAACGTGGCCATGCAGTGTGCACTGCTCTGAGACTGAACGTGGCCATGCAGTGTGCACTGCTCTGAGACATGCAGTGTGCACTAGGCTGAGCCTGAACGTGACCATGCAGTGTGCACTGCTCTGAGACTGAACGTGGCCATGCAGTGTGCACTATGCTGAGCCTGAACGTGGCCATGCAGTGTGCACTGCTCTGAGACTGAACGTGGCCATGCAGTGTGCACAGCTCTGAGACTGAACGTGGCCATGCAGTGTGCACTGCTCTGAGACTGAACGTGGCCCTGGCCCCACACACTGGGTGCCTCTCATTCGGCGTTACGTTCTCCCTCGCTCCTCGGGCCTCAATCCTCACTGATCTACATAAAGAATGATGGGGCGAAAACAATGGGATAGTCTATCCAGCCTGCATGTACCCACAGTGTCCAGCAGAGGGCAGTGCAGGCCCATTTCTCCTCACACTCCAGCACTGATCAGCTCCCACAGATCACAACAGGCAGCCAGACTCAGGCCCTGTGAGAGGAAGCATCTGCCCTGTTTGCTACTGTATGTGTTTATTAGAGAGCTCAGTAAGCTTTCACACACACACACACACACACACACACACACAGGCCCTGTGAGAGGAAGTGTCTGCCCTGTTTGCTACTGTATGTGTTTATTAGAGAGCTCAGTAAGCTATCACACACACATACACACACACACACACACACACACACACACACACACTGTATGTGTTTATTAGAGAGCTCAGTCAGCTCAACCATTGAAACACGTGTAGGTCAGCTGTGTGCACATGTTTACTGTTTCTTTCTCCAAGGCTATTGTAGCACACACACACACACACACACACACACACACACACACACACACACACACACACACACACACCCTTCAGTCCAGGGTTCTTCAGTGTTGTGGGTGCATGTTAGTGTTCTTGTAGTCCAGGGTTCTTTAGTGTTGTGGGTGCATATTAGTGTTCTTGTAGT
>NC_085000.1:33464836-33497336 GCF_963854185.1 Sardina pilchardus | reverse complement strand
TTCGGAATCATTGGAATAGTTATTTCACTTATTTCGGGTTGAATGATGGCTGTCTTACTTTCCTGTAGCGCTTGTGAGTGGAAAAACCACGCTTGCAAGTTTGTGCCACCGGCCTGGTGTGTATTATTCCCCTGAAATGTCTGTATGAGTTGCTGTATTAATAAGAGATCATACTGATGCATGCTGAATCCCCCTATATTACTTACAGTCATAGTAACTGTGACCATGAACTACAAATCCATAACATTATATACCACAATCTCAATTAACGTATTAAGTCATTAGAGTCCAATACTCACTGGACTCTTTTAGATGCTTTGACCACTGGCAGCATCCTCAGCAGACCTGCATCTGATCCGGCAGGTGAACACCATCCCCCATAATCCTGCAGGTTAAACTCCTCCAGTTCCTGGTCTGACATCAGCAGCACAAAAGCCAGAGCTGACAGCTGGGAAAGAGAGAGATTCTCTCTGGGTTTGTTGTCCTTCCTCAAGTAGCCCTTGACCTCCTCCACCAGAGAGTGGTCGTTCAGTTCACTCAGGCAGTGGAACAGGTTGATGCATCTCTCTGGGCTGGTGGTTTCTCTGATCTTCTCCTTGATGTACTTGACTGTTTCCTCTGTGTGTAATGAGCTGCTTCCTGACCTTGGCTGCAGGTCTTGTAAGTGTTTCTGATTGGACTCCAATGAGAGACCCAGAAGAAACCTCAGGAAAAGATCCAGGTGTCCATTCTCACTGTTTAATGTCAGATCCACTGCAGTCTTGTATAGCTCATTGATGTTTTCATTGTTAGTCTTCTGAAATGAAATAACAGCTCTTGGCTGTTGATCCAGTATGTTGATCCCTGTGTTCTGGAATTTGAGGAACACATATAGAGCTGCTAGAAACTCCTGAATGCTCAGATGAACAAAGCAAAACACTTTCCCCTGGTACAGCCCAGCCTCCTCTCTGAAGATCTGAGTGCACACTCCTGAGTACACTGATGCTTGTCTGACATCTATACCACACTCTTTCATGTCCTCATCATAGAAGATCAGATTGCCCTTCTGCAGCTGTTGAAAAGCCAGTTTCCCCAGTGACAGAATGGTCTTCTGGTTCCACATGTTTTCATACTTCTGACTCCTATGTTTGGATTGTATGATCAGGAAGTGTGTGTACATTTGAGTCAAAGAGTTTGGAATCTCTCCACTCTCTGCTTCAGTCATGATGCTCTCCAGAACAATGGCTGCCATCCAACAGAAGACTGGAATGTGGCACATGATGTAGAGGCTCCGGGAGGACTTCAGGTGTGTGATGATTCTGTTTGCCAGCTCCTCTTCTGTGATTTTCTTCCTGAAGTACTGCTCCTTCTGTGGGTCACTGAAACCACGGACTTCTGTTACCTGATTCACACACTCTGGAGGGATTTGATTGGCTGCTGCTGGTCGGGAGGTGATCCAAACAAGAGCAGAGGGAAGCAGATTCCCCTGGATCAGGTTTGTGAGAAGGACATCCACAGAGGCAGATTCTGTTATGCTGTAGATGCATTCATTATGCTGGAAATCCAGAGGAAGTCTGCTTTCATCCAGACCATCAAAGATAAAGGCAATGTTGTATCGGTCCTTGTTGGAGAAGGCAAAGTCTTTTGTTTCAGTGAAGAAATGATGAATGAAGTCCAAAAGGGTGAAGTTTTTGTCTTTCATCAGATTCAACTCCCGAAAAGGAAGAGGAAATATGAAATGGATATTTTGATTTGCTTTGTCTTCAGTCCAGTCCAGAATAAACTTCTGCACAGAGACTGTTTTTCCAATGCCAGCCACTCCCTTTGTAAGCACAGTTCTGATGGGTTTGTCCTGTCCAGGTAAGGGCTTGAAGATGTCCGTATATTTGATTGCTTTTTCCTCCTTTGATACTTGACTCTTGGATACCATCTCAATCTGTCTGACTTCATGTTCAGTATTCACCTCTACACTTTCCCCTTCTGTGATGTAGAGCTCTGTGTAGATCTTCTCCAGAAAAGTAGACTTTCCCTGCTTTGGGATGCCTTCACATACACTCTGACACCTCCTTGCTAGCCTATATTTGAGCTCTTGTTGACATCTAGGGAGCAGTCCATCTGGATATAAAGACACATAATTAAGTCAGATGTATTACAGAAGTGTGTGAAGTGAGCCATTTGCAGTAGCACTTGTAGCCTTTATCAGAACATGTTGTGACAGATTACATCCTTTCAGTAGTCATGGCAGTTTGTGCCTAATGATCATTTGGTAACTTTCATCCAGTGAACTCACATCAGAATCTTATGAATACGTCAGAAATTATGACAGGTGACAATATCTGTTCAATCGCTCAAGGATTCCATTGATGTTTTAATCACTTCACTCAGAATACAAATAAGTAAACCCAGTTATTTCTGGTACTGATTGGATTAGATTTCACTGAAGTAATTAGCTGAACATGACCTCTGACGGATTCTTAAATGTTTTACACATTGTGTAACAAACTAAGCTCAGTAATTAATGAACAAATGACTCACATTTCTCCAGCTGCTGAGCGAGGATCTCCTGACTCATGTTCCTCAGGATGTGCACTGCAATCTTCAGAGCTCCATCTCTGGCATCTCTCTGGTCCTCCTCATCCTCCTCTTCATCACAAGGGGATTCTGGGTAATCATGACTCAGGAGCTTCTTGAGTCTCTTCAGTTCCGTCTTCATGAAGGTCATGACTTTTTCCTCAAGCTTCTGTTTCCCGGAAACAAGTCATTCCATCAGTAATGAAATAAACATGAAGATTTGATCAGCAAATGTTCTCTATTTGCTTGTCCACAAACATTCTCTATTTCTTCAGTGATTTCCAAAATATGAGATTACACCATAACAAGACCAGTGTAAAATAACTGTAGAATAATGTTTTTACATGGTCATGATTATTTCGTTTTTGCCATCTTTGGATGAATATTTAATACACATGCACGCACACACGCATGCAGGCACGCAAGCACACACACACACACACACCTTGAATAATGTAGACAGGTCTTTTTGATAGACTTTACTTTTGAGGGTGGGATGAATTGTTTGTTCTTCCCGTTGGATGCTGAAGGAAATATAAGGACAGCAGATCAGCAGTCAGCAGTGTTTAAGTAAATGTGTGCCACAAATATATGTGCATTAAAAAGGAAATGCACAGTAATGTATGTTATATCCACTAAATAAGGGGCAGCCATGGCCTACTGGTTAGACCAAGACAATCTCCAGATGGAGACCTTTCTTATCTGGCATCGTAATGACTGCCTCCCCCTCTGAAGTTGGGAACATCACCCTTTGACCAATCGCTCTTCATGGACACACAGCTGGGTGCAGGGGAGTGTGTCCTGTCATAAACTGGCCTTCAGCAAAGTAAACACATCATACAGCAGAAACTCATTAACTGCAGGGTTCCAATAGAGTATGTGATGTGATGAACTGAGTCCATCTGATGTGATGATTAGGGGCAGTTATTGAACTCCACAGCGAACCATTTGCTGTTCTGTGACAATAGACCTCTGAAGTTTGCCTACAAATAGGATCCAAATCTGCCATCTTTGCCCATATAAGGAGTTCCGGGTGTTAATTGAAGCTAACTGCCTATGGCAAGTTGCATTGTAAGTTAGCTCTGGGGTAGCAAAGATCAGAGTGTGCCATCTTCACCTACCGAAGATCACAGTATCCACTTGAGGGCAGACGACAAAACTTTGTAGCCCAAAACGTTTGCATTTCCAGGTGCGAAATTTTTAACCCCCATGTTTTTTTTCCCCATAGAAAAAAAATCAAGATACCGGATCTCGTCTCTCTCTCACTCACACACACACACACACACACACACACACACACACACACACACACACACACACACACACACACACACACACACACACACACACACACACACACACACACACACACACACACACACACACACACACACACATTTTCTCACTTGATAACTGTTGAATAAGACAACAAAAAAATAATCTGGTTTTCACCATACTAAACTCAATCTTTTAAGATTGAACATTAGTCTGGCAAGGCTGCGCTTTGTTTCTGCACTTGACGTCGCTTAAGTTTCGTTATATCCACTAAATAAGGGGCAGCCGTGGCCTACTGGTTAGACCAAGACAATCTCCAGTTGGAGACCATTCTTACCTGGCATCGTAATGACTGCCTCCCTCTCTGAAGTTGGGGACCTCACCCTTTGAGCGATCACTCTTCATGGACACACAGCTGGGTGCAGGGGAGTGTGTCCTCTCATCCACTGGCCTTCAGTAAAGTAGACACATCATACAGCAGAAACTCATTAACTGCAGGGTTCCAATAGAGCAGTGTTTCCCAACCTTTTTCCCTTGAAGACCCCCTTGCCTGTGTCTAAGACAAGCCAGGGCCCCCTACCCAAACTCCTACTCGCATACACACACCAGACATTGTTTTATTCAGCAGTTGGAGTCTGGGGATGAATTACCAATGCCGGAGGTCAGAGGTAATAAATAGCTTCATTAATTTAAATGTGGAACAAAAATATGTGTTAATTTGGATTATACAGATTTTTATTGGGATTTTGTACATTTAATGTGCGCAAATATAATTTTGGTAATCTCACAACCTCAGCCCAGTTATTCAACTCCACAGTGAACCATGTGCTGTTCTCTGATCATGGTTCAGCTCACTACAATCATTTGTTTAAATATTTAAAATGTTTTACATGCCAGCACATACTATCATGTCTTGTGTTTTCATTCTGCACCCAACTTGAGTTTTTGGGGGTCAAGTATTGCCAAGTACTGAATATACTAATATATATAAACTAATTTAATTTATAAACTAATTGCAATGTAAGCAAACTTCAAGAGTTTAATATTGTGAATTGCCCAAGGGATATCACTGGGCACCCTGCCTATTCTTATTGAGTGATCTCTAGCCAACAACAAACTGCAAAGAAAAAAAATCTAACAAAAAAAAAACAGGTTCACTAAAATGCAGACGTTTGACTGCCTGATTATGAAGATATGATTTATACAAGATAAAATCACTATATGGATTATACAAGTGTACTGTCCATAAGCGACTAATACAAGTATGTCAACGTAAGATAACAGAAAGTCACATGCTCTGGAGTTCATATCTCCACAGACATTATAATCTTACCTGGCATCGTAATGACTGTCTCCCTCTCTGAAGTTGGGGACCTCACCCTTTGACCGATCGCTCTTCATGGACACACAGCTGGGTGCAGGGGAGTGTGTCCTCTCATAAACTGGCCTTCAGCAAAGTAAACACATCATACAGCAGAAACTCATTAACTGCAGGGTTAAGCGACCTTGGGTACTATGAAAGGCGCTATATAAATCCAAGTTATTATTATTATTATTATTCCAATAGAGTATATGATGTGATGAACTGAGTACATCTGATGTGGTGATTAGGGGCAGTTATCTCTACAGTGAACTATGTGCTGTTCTGTGATCATGGATCAGTCTAGTGTTGGCAAGTACTGAATATTGTCTCACACACACATACACCTTTCTCACTTGATAACTGTTGAATAAGATGGGAAACAGAATAAATATTAACTGCTTTCTAGTTCTGAACTAATGTAATGTTTATTGTTAATGTCAAGCAATTCAATTCAATTCTATCAACTGCATAGTGATTGTGTGGTGAAGTGTGTGAGTGGGGTTGTGGATATCCAAGATCTCACTCATGGCCCATACAACACAGGATCATGTTCATAATAGATGATGTATAATCCCAGTGAGAACAGAGCTCACCTTGAATGTCCATGGCCACCAGCAGAGGCTCCATGCTGACTCATATTGGAGGCAGAGCTGCAGTCACTTCCTCATCAGCACCATGAAGAAAACAATATTTGAGAACTGCAAAAAGAGAAAAACAAAACATGTGACATAGCCTACAGTACAATGGCAGTGAACTGAGTAGCTTTTAACACAGTTTCAGATTAACTTTAAAGCAGTGCTTCTCAAACTTTTCTAGACCAAGGACCATATAACCAGTAAAGATCACTCCGAGTCCTACATAGGCTAACCTGAAAAAAAAACAATAGGCTCACTTCAACATGGAGTTTCATTTGATCGTCTTTAAAAAGATAAATAAATAAAACCTGCCCATGTGCTCTCTGTGTGGGTTACTTATGGGAAGTCAGGTGACAGACAAACCCAATCACATCCCACACAACACAACTTTACATTTCCTCCAGCTGACGGCCTAAAGATGTTCAGAGCTCACTGCCGTGTGTCATAAACATGGCCGCCCTGATGTAATAGATGACATATTACTTTCAGTTCTACAGAGGAGTAGAGATTGAGAGTGGGTCTGGCAAAGGGTTGTTAACTTATGACCTCCAGCAGGGGTGTAACTAGCAGTGATATTAAACTGTTAACTGATAACTTAAACTGTTGCACTGAACTCTAACCAAGTCATTTCAGAAGTGTAACGATCTTGTAAACAAAGGTTTCAAATGCAGTTGTTTACTCAATTCCTAAGAATTACAGGTCCATACCAGATTAGTGATTGTCCTAACCGTGTGTGGATGCGTGTGTGTGTGTGTGTGTGTGTGTGTGTCTGTGTGTTTGTGTGTGTGTGTGTGTGTGTGTGTGTGTGTGTGTGTCAGCTTGGCAGGAGACTCAGCGAGTGGTCAACATACCTGTGGCGTGCTGGACTCCCTGCCCGCTACTCCTCGTATTTGCTGGAACAGCGTAAGTGTCTTTGTTGGTGTTACGTTCAAGTTTGTATTCCTTTAAGTGGTATAAAGTCCAAATAAATATCCAAACCAGAAGCTTGTCCTAATGCCACGGTTCAAGTGACTATAAACAAAAGGGATGAACATCGGCCAGTTTCCCCCAGCAGATCTCAACTCATTGTCCACCTTGATGGAAAGGACAGGTGTTATTTACCAGCTAGCCACAGGTAGGAACATCACTGAAGCTCTGCCTGTAAGTCAGTGCTTTCCCCACCATGTGACCAAATCTATCCTATCACATTGCACCCTGTGATATGACCCTGAGACAGCAAGGCAGCTCAAGGTTCACAAGCGGAGCTCCTTCTAGAAGTTAATCAGTAACACTGAACAGGCTCCTGTATGAACCTGTTAGTTGAGATGGAGGCTCATTCCCCATGTGCTACTGCACATTTATCAGCTCATGACATGTTACTCCATCAGGACTCAGTCTTACCATATGGCAGTGCCTATGTCTCAGTGTAGTCCTGGGTTGGGTTAATATGGCAGTGTCTATGTCTCCGTGTAGTCCTGGGTTGGGTCAATGCTGTGCTAC
This sequence comes from Sardina pilchardus, assembly GCF_963854185.1. Classification (NCBI taxonomy): domain Eukaryota; kingdom Metazoa; phylum Chordata; class Actinopteri; order Clupeiformes; family Clupeidae; genus Sardina; species Sardina pilchardus. The sequence continues at coordinate 33,490,034 of NC_085000.1, read as the reverse complement.
TTCAAGCAGTGTCAGCATCACCGCTTCACAAACAACAGCAGTTGTGTTTCCTCCTGCTATCTTGTAGCATTATGAGACGGCAGAAGAGGTCAAAGTACCCAGCCGTCTTTCTCCAGCTTAATCATTAATGCTCAGTAGACTGCTGCACTGCTGTACCAAGACAATTAACAGTTGGAATCTTACACGGCCATTAATCTCAAAGACACTGCAGTCCTCATCAAACACTCCAAAGACACTGCAGTCCTCATCAAATACTCCAAAGACTCTGCAGTCCTCATCAAATACTCCAAAGACACTGCAGTCCTCATCAAATACTCCAGACATTGGCGTCTACTTTGACTCTTCTACACCATCATTCCTCCCTTCACACACAGAACTCTCTTCTGGACGACAACACACCTGATGCACTGATGCACACTGTGAACCGCAACCACCTCCATATCATGAACTTGATTAACTTTATAGCAGTGCTTCTCAAACTTGTCTACACTAGATGCCGACCAAGTAGAACAACTGGTCACCTCAGCTAAGACATCAACCCGCAGTCTTGACCCAATGCCCACCACCCTGGTCAAGGCCTGTCTTCCCATTCTCCGTCATCCAGTTGAAAACATCATAAATGCATCTCTTGCCTCCAGTGTGGTACCATCCAGCTTCAAAATGGCAGCAGTCATCCCCACTCTCAAAAAACCAGGCTCAGACCCCGACGACCCCAACAACGATCGTCCAATCTCCAACCTCCCCTTCATTGGCAAAATCCTGGAAAGAGCAGTGGCTGCCCAGCTTCAACATCACATGTCCCACCATGAGCTCTTTGAACCTCTTCAATCTGGTTTCGGAACCCATCATAGCACTGAGACCGCCCTCATTCAAATCACGAATGACCTCCTGCTTGCTGCCGACAATGGCCTCATCACCATTCTCATCCTCCTCGACTTTTCTGCAGCTTTTGATACAGTTTCCCACACCATCCTCCTCCGTCGCCTCTCCGAACTCATCGGCCTCAGTGGCACAGCACTGTCCTGGTTCCGGTCCTACCTCACAGGCCGGAAACAATTCATCACACTAAACGGCTCCAACTCTGTTCCAGCACCCGTCAACCATTGCGTGCCCCAGGGCTCTGTGCTTGGTCCTCTGTTGTTCACTATTTACATGTTACCCCTGGGTCACATTATCCGTAAACATGGATTCAACTTCCACTGCTACGCCAATGACACTCAGCTTTATATCATTGAATTTGAATTTCCCCTTGGGGAACAATAAAGTATCTATCTATCTATCTATCTATCTATCTATCTATCTACTGTATCTATATCAGCACCAACCCCTCCTCCCATCTCCCACCCACACAACTTGTCAACTGCCTGCAGGAACTCAAATCATGGATGACCACAAACCTACTCAAACTCAACAGTAACAAGACAGAGCTCATGGTGGTGGCCCCTGCACCACTGCTCAAGAAAATTGGAGACCTGGCCCTGGTTGTGGATGGCTGCTCCATTTCCCCATCTACTGAGGTGCGAAACCTAGGTGTTATCCTGGACTCCACTCTCTCCTTCCAGTCTCACATTAACAACGTCACCAAGTCTGCCTTCTACCACCTCAGAAGCATCTCACAACTCCGGCCCTCACTCACACATTCAGTAACTGAGACACTCATCCATGCCTTCATAACCTCCCGCCTGGACTACTGCAATGGTGTCCTGTCTGGACTGCCCACCAAGGCCCTTAGCAGACTCCAGTATGTTCAGAACTCAGCTGCCAGGGTTCTAACCCACACAAAGTCCTGGCAGCATATCACTCCCATTCTCCAACAGCTTCATTGGTTGCCAGTCAAGTCATGCATCGCCTACAAGATCCTCCTGCTCACCTACAAATCTCTCCATGGACTCTCACCACAATACCTCACTGATCTCCTCCACCCCTACACTCAGTCAAGCTCCCTGCGGCCCTCTGACAAGGACCTGCTGGCCACTCCCCGCACCAGGTTGCAGACTTTTGGGGACAGGGCTTTTTCTGTCAATGCTCCCACACTCAGGAATACCCTACCACTCCATGTTCGCTCTGCCCCGTCCCTGCCCATGTTCAAAAAGCACCTCAAAACATTTATTTTCACAAAGTCCTTTGACCCCTACCGCCTATGAAAGGCGCTATATAAATCCAAGTTATTATTATTATTATTATTATTATTATTATTATTATTATTACTATTACATTTCAACTGGCAAAATGATCGCCTTAGCAGGTTTAGTAGGCTAGTTTTTAAATTCTTGAAAAGACATCATCATCAATGCACTCATTCTGCCACACTCACCAATGCATACTCACTTACTCACTCACTCACTCACTCAGACACACACACACACACACACACACACACACACAATGAGGACAGTCTGTCCCTTCAATGAATGTTACTCTTAGAGCCGGCCACCAAATGTCCAGCACTGGTTGGTTCATGTCTGCTGAGTTCTTGACTTGTTGCCTAGAGACACACACACATGGGCCATGAGGGCTCTGGTCAGATCCACTAAACACTCATCATGTGCAGCTAAAAGCAATCGGGGCCGATGCTTGAACACAAGCGGGGCCGATGTCGTAACGTTGTCGTAACGTTGGCATTGACGACGCAAGATGGCGCCGTACTATGGCGACTCGGTATTGCTCTCTGTTTGTCTTGTTTATATGGTGTTTTGTGTTTTTTTGGGATCGTGCAATGGACTTATTCGGTACGACAGAGCCGAACTCATGCACATTCGGGACAATATGCCAGTTTCACAGCCCCCCGTTTTGGATTTTCCATCTAATCTTTCTCGAGGACGACCGAAACATCTGCCGAAGAAAAGGGGTAGGCGAGGTGGAGCACTCGCTCGGCTGAGACGCCGGGGTCACAAACTAGCCCTGCCGAGCCTCATTCTATCCAACGTTCGCTCGCTAGCAAACAAGAAGGACGAGCTCACCTCCCTCATCCTCTCTCAACGGGACTTCAGAGACTGTGCTGCCATCTGCCTGACAGAAACCTGGCTGAATGCAAACATCCCAGACACGGCATCACAACAGGAGGGCTTTTCGTTCCACCGGCACCAGTGACTCGGGGAAGCAGCGCGGTGGCGGTGTTGGCATCAATCAGAAATGGTGTACAAACACCAAACCTCTATCGTCCGGCTGCTCTCCTGATCTGGAGCATCTTTCTGTAAAGTGTATCCCCTTCTACTCGCCAAGGGAAATCTCCTCCATCATCCTGTGTGCAGCCTACATCCCTCCGAGCGCGGCGGCAGCTTCAGCCTCACAACAACTAGCTGACCACGTACACTCCGTGGAAAACTCCAACCCTGACTCGTCGTTCTGGTGCTTGGCGACTTCAACCACGTCTCCATGCAGAAAGCTCTCCCAAGTTACAAGCCTCAGATCCACATCCCCACCAGGCTGGACAAAACATTGGACCAGTGCTACTCCTCCATACCGGAGGCGTATCAGGCTTTAGTCAGAGCCCCAATCGGTGAGTCTGACCACAACACCATATTTCTTGTTCCTAAGTACAGACAGAAACTTAAGACATCCAAACCTAAGACCAAGACGGTCAAGAGGAGCTCTCCTGGGGCTATAGACATGCTACAAGACTGTTTTCATATCACTGACTGGATGGTGTTTACAGCTGAGTCGGACAATATTGACTCTTTCACTGACTGCATAATGTCATACATCTGTTTCTGTGAGTCCGTGTGCATCCCCACTAAGACTGTTACCATCTACAGTAACAACAAGCCTTGGTTCAACAAGGAAGTTAAGCGCCTGTGTAAGGAGAAAAATGACGCTTTTAAAAGTGGGGACAAAGAGCAATACAAACTTCTCAAATACAAACTCCAGAAGGCAATAGACACAGCTAAATCCAACTACAGAGTCAAAGTTGAAAGCAAACTTCAAGATCACAACATCAAGGGTGTCTGGCAGGGCCTACAGGCGATCACCGACTAAACAACATATTCTTGACTGTGACAGAACACCAACAAAGCTGCGGGGCCTGATGGCGTGACACCAGCTACACTTAAGAACTGTGCAGACGAGCTTGCTCCTATTCTCACTTTCATCTTAAACTGGTCCCTTAACAGTACAATGGTACCTGCATGCTTTAAATCAGCTCTGATCATCCCAGTGCCCAAAAAAACTAACATTACCTGTCTTAATGATTATAGGCCTGTTGCACTCACTTCTGTTGTAATGAAAATCCTTGAACGTCTAGTCTGTAGGTACCTGTCACATATCACACTAGACCCTCACCAATTTGCCTACAGGGCAAATAGGGGAGTGGACGATGCAGTCTCACTCTGCACACATTTCATTCTACAACATCTTGATTCTAAGTCCACCTATGCCCGTGTACTGTTCATCGATTTTAGTTCAGCTTTCAATACCATCCTGCCTGTCACATTGTACAATTCTCTCCTGTCCATGGGAACAAATCCCTCACTCTGTCAGTGGTTACTGAACTTTCTGTCCTGCAGGACACAGTGTGTTAAGATCCAGAACAATGTGTCTTCACCCAGGGTTCTGAACACTGGTGCCCCACAAGGATGTGTCTTATCACCCCAGCTATTCTCTCTGTACACAAACAACTGTATATCAACTTCTGCATCTGTTAAACTGCTTAAGTTTGCGGACGACACCACCGTTATTAGGCCTCATACGTGATGGGGAGGAGTCTTCCTATCGGGATGAGGTAGAAAAGTTGGTGCAGTGGTGTGCAGACAATAATCTCATCCTCAATACAACAAAAACCAAAGAACTCATAGTTGACTTCAGGAAAAAGACAGTCCAGCACCTTCCCATCTCCATAAATGGCCAGGTAGTGGAGCGGGTCCCCTCCTTCCGTTTTCTAGGCACCACTATCCATCAGTCCCTATCATGGAGCCCGAACACCAGTCTCATCATTTCCAAAGCCCATCAGAGACTACACTTCCTCCGTCAGCTGAGGAAGTTTGGGGTCAGTCAAGCAGGCATGATCCACTTCCAGCGGGCTACCATTGAGAGTGTACTCTCCTTCGCCATCTTGGTCTGGTATGGTAGTGCCACCAGCCAGGACAAACAACGGCTTGAGAGGGTAGTGCGCAGGGCCTCAAAAATCATTGGCTGTAGTCTGCCTACCATAGCCTCACATTACATCACCAGAATCTCCAGGAAAGCCAAAAACATCATCTCTCACCTCTCCCACCCAGCACACCATCTATTCACACCCCTACCATCAGGGAGAAGGTTCAGGAGCATCACATGCAAAACATCACGCTTCAGGGATAGTACCTATCCACAAGCTATTCGCCACCTGAACATGCACTAAACACTTATGGATTACATACCAGGCTACCTCTCTTTGCACTTGTACAACTGTACTGAACTGCTGCTTTCTGTGATCCTTGCACTTTTTTGCACTTTTTCTGTATATTAAGTGTTGTTACCCCTGTGCTATTGTGTTGTCATTATGTGTCTTATATGTGAGCATACCAAAACACATTCCTATCAATTGTATTTCATACTGTTGAAATGGCTATAATAAACTTGAACTTGAACTCTTTTGTGTTTCATTACCCCTCAGTGTTCTGAGCTGACCTACAATTCATGATGATCAAAGTCAATTCAAAAGCTTTACAGTAAAGTAGAGGTCGATATTAAGAAGCAAGGAATGAGACGTTCCCCATCTTGATTCTGCAAGCTGCAGCCTAAAGATGTTCAGCGCTCACTGCAGTGTGTCATAAACATGGCCGCCCTGGTGTAATAGATGACATATTACTTTCAGTTCTACAGAGGAATAGAGATTGAGAGTGGGTCTGGCAAAGGGTTGTTGACTTACAGTATGACCTCCAGCAGGGGTGTAACTAGCAGTGAAATTAAACTTAAACTGTTGCATTGAACTCTAACCAAGTCATTCCAGAAGTGTAATGATCTTGTAAACAAAGGTTTTAAATGCAGTTGTTTACTCAATTCCTAAGAAATTCAGGGCCATGCCAGATTAGCGATTGTATTTGCGTGTCCGTGTTTTAGGGACATTGGAAATGGGCTTCAACGGCCTTTTGACTAGGCAGCCCTGCAGAGCAAATCCCAAATATGCCATAGGCTCCTATGATGCTACACACTGATTGTGCCATAGGCTCCTATGATGCTACACACTGATTGTGCCATAGGCTCCTATGATGCTACACACTGATTGTGCCATCGGCTCCTATGATGCTACATATTGATTGTGCCATAGGCTCCTATGATGCTACACACTGATTGTGTCATAGGCTCCTATGATGCTACACACTGATTGTGCCATAGGCTCCTATGATGCTACACATTGATTGTACCATAGGCTCCTATGATGCTACACATTGATTGTGCCATAGACTCCTATGATGCTACAAACTGATTGTGCCATAGGCTCCTATGATGCTACTCACTGATTGTGCCATAGGCTCCAATGATGCTACACATTGGTTGTGTCACCATGTGCTCTCTGTGTGGATTATGGGAAGAGTGGTGACAGACAAACCCAATCACATCCCACACAACACAACTTTACATTTCCTCCAGCAGACGGCCTTTACACAATTGATAGTGACTTTTGTCCCGAGGGCCACAAGCAGCTCTTCATTGTCTAGACGTTATCACCACAACCTTTCACAACGCAGCATAAACGAGAAACACACAGAAGACAGAACAAACTTCTCCATACGTGTGTGTGTGTGTGTTTGTGTGTGTGTGTGTGTGTGTGTGTGTGTTTGTGTGTGTGTGTGTGTGTGTGTATGTGTGTCAGCTTGGCAGGAGACTCAGCGAGTGGTCAACATACCTGTGGCGTGCTGGACTCCCTGCCCGCTACTCCTCGTATTTGCTGGACCAGCGTAAGCGTCTTTGTTGGTGTTGCGTTCAAGTTTGTATTCCTTTAAGTGGTATAAAGTCCAAATAAGTATCTAAACCAGAAGCTTGTCCTAATGCCACGGTTCAAGTGACTATAAACAAAAGGGATGAACATCGGCCAATTTCCCCCAGCAGACCTCAACTCATTGATCACCTTGATGGAAAGGACAGGTGTTATTTACCAACTAGCCACAGGTAATAATGTAACCCGACTGAAAACAGCCGTCTGTTGACAATGTAATTGTATTTCCCTTTTACACCATCACAATGAGAACTCCGGAGTCAGAAATATTTATAATAGTCTTTATTACTAAATATTTTCAATAAAATATGCAGTTCAATAAATATGTATAAAAACTAGAGAAATTGCCTGACAATATTTTCACAGTCCAGCACCAATCCACGCCATACATCAAAGTCCAATAAAGAGTTCACGTCACGTCCGAGTCCCAATGGCAGAGAGAGAAAGTTCACTTCCAATTCAGTCAATATGAGCGATTCACCCCCACGCCAGCAGGGGGAGACAGTTCGTCAAACACCGGTCGCTTCCGGGAGCTCCGCGGTCGAGGAAGCCCAGTCGAACAGCTGATAGGGTAAACACACATTCAGAACGCAGCCTGCCCAGTGCCGGCTAATTTCAAACAGCAACAGTATGGATAAGCTAAGTTACTTTCCTTTACGTGGAGGTCTAGGCGCAGCTCACAAACAATGCATCCGGTCATCGATGTTGGGTCGCTCTTCTCGGAAGGGGATGATCTGGGAATACACAAACACGACCTCAGGCCAGCCGATCACACGCTAAGATAACGGCGAGGCTATAAACACAGCAAGCTAGGCAAAGCAAGCAAAAGCACTTTCCTTCGTTAAGATGAATGGCGAGCGTTGTAACATCCAGTGCCGACGGCGATTCCTTCAGTCCGAGCCGGAGACGGGGACAGCTGTCGTCGGGAGATCTACGCCGCTGTAGCCTTCAGTTCTGCCAGGGTCCACCCCGACAAGCATATGAGAGTCCTATTTATTGGGAGACTGATCCTTGATGGACGAATAGGATCGCAAATGTCATTGGGTTCGGAAATGAGACAATTAGCAGCAGGTGCCTTAGATGATACGTCCGTGACCAGGTAACCACAGCACACAATCGTGAGAACACCACAATAACAGATATACATTGTTTACACACTTCATATACACAGCAAGTGAAAGCTTAATAGTAAAAACCGCACTACCAAATCCACCCAAGAGCACATTGATTACACAACAACATTGCACACGTGAGATCATATCATCAATGTTCTACTACAGCCTGTGACACTCCCCCCCCCTTTGACCATAGTCGTCCCGACAGCATTCTAATACCCATATCTGTCTGGTGGCCTACCCATATTCGATCTCTGAGACTGCCGAGCTGACGGTACCTGTTCTGGCTGTCCTACTGGCGGGGCTACTGGTGGGGCTACTGGCACTACACCCGCTTGACCTGTAGGAGAGGCAGATGCTGTAGGCACAACAGTTAGAGGCAACAATAAAGGCCTGGGACCCAAGACACTTGGGGCAGAGGGGCTTGGTTCCTCAGCCCTTGGGGCAGGGTGCAGTCCCTCTTGGGGGTCAAAGGGACAAGGTCGTAGATGGTTGCGATGGATTGTCCGGATAGGAGTCTCCTTTCCCTCTGGTCTGATTTGGAAAACTGGCAGGTCAGGGCGGGTTTGTCCAAGAACTACATAGGGCTGAGACTGCCAGTGGGGTGCCAACTTGCCTTGTTCTCTGCGGCGGAAGTTGCGTAGGAGTACCCGCTCCCCTGGCAACAAGGGTATGGACTTCGCCTTCCGGTCGTAACGGGCCTTGTCCCGCGTTCTGGCGTCTCTCGTTTGGGATGCTACTTGCTTGTAGACCCGCTGTAGGGTCTGGTGATGCTGATGTACCCAGCCATCCAGGTCATGTCGCTGGGTTGTCGTCGGGGCTCCTGCCATGGTATCCACAGGTAGGCGAGCATGTCGGCCAAACATCACAAAATGAGGTGTTAACCCAGTCGTCTCGTGAGTGGTGTTGTTATACATCTGTAGGAGGGTGGGCAGATGGTCTGGCCAATGTGCCTGGTCATCCGAATTCAGACCTCCTAATAGAGATAAAAGAGTCTTGTTAAATCTCTCACAGGCCCCATTCCCTTGGGGCCTGTACGGGGTTGTTCGGATCTTGGAACAGCCATAGAGGCGACACAGCTGGGCTACTAAGGCTGACTCAAAGGACGCCCCTTGATCGGATAATATCCGTTCAGGACACCCCCACGGCTGAATGAGGTGACGCCAGAGGACCCGAGCCGTAGTGACTGCCGTCTGGTCTTTTGTAGGGACAGCCCATCCAAACTTGGAGAAAAGATCTGTCATCACCAGCAGGTAAGGGTAAGCATCAGCTGGTCGGCCTAAGGACAAATAGTCTATTGCGACAGTTTCCAAGGGGTATGATGTTAAAATAGGCACTAGAGGTGCCCTTACCTCTGGGCCCCTTTTCTGTTGGATGCAGTTGGAACATGAAGAAGTCCATTTCTGGAGATCCGTTCCCATACCTGGCCAGTAGAATGTCTTCCGTAGTAGCCCTTCGACCTTGGCCATGCCCATGTGACCCGAAGCCTGGTGGTAACGATCCCAGAGTTCCCAGGTTTTATTCTCCGGGACAAGAATCTGGGCAAGATTCGATCCAGTGTGCCGTTCCTGGGCCTTCCGTACTAGCACTCCGTCCTGCAAGTCAAGCCGTTTCCACTCCCGTAGATAGCGTCGTACTGCCGGAGATTCCTTTTGTCTTTCTTCAGCCCTTGGGAAGTAGTCCCTAATTACCCATCCCTTCAATGTGTCCAGTATTCGGTCTCTCTCCTGCCAGTCTTTCCAGGAGTTCAGAGTCCCCATGGTGACTGTGCCGACGATTGCTGCCGTTTCCACCCGGATCTGTGGCCCTTCTCCCATTTCCTGTGGCAAACGGGACAAGACATCAGCATTACGGTTCGAGCGGCCTGGGCGGTATTTCAGCTCAAACTCAAAATTTGCTAATTGAGCTGCCCACCGCTGCTCTGTGGCCCCCAAATGGGCAGTCTCCAGATGGACAAGGGGGTTATTATCTGTGAAAGCCAAGAACTTATGACCCCACAAATAATCCCGAAATGTTTCAGTAACTGCCCACTTGAGGGCTAGAAACTCTAATTTGAAAGAGCTATAATTTTGATCGTTCCTTTCAGTTGGGCTTAGACTTCTGCTGGCATAGGCTATGACCCTTTCTTGACCATCCTGTACTTGTGCCAAAACCGCGCCCAACCCACCAAGGCTGGCATCAGTGTAAAGATGGAAAGGTTTGGAAAAATCGGCAAAAGCCAAGATGGGTGCACTCACCAGGGCTGACTTCAACGTCTCGAACGCTACTTGACAATCTGTGGTCCATTGGATGCAACTTGTCCCCTTTTTTGTTCCTACCAGGAGTGCATGGAGAGGTGCTGCTACCTTGGAGAATCCCTTTATGAACCTGCGGTAGTATCCAACGAATCCCAGGAAGGATCGTACCTGCTTGATGGTCGAAGGAACTGCCCACTCCTGTACTACCGCAGTCTTCCCGGGATCCGTGGATATTCCCTTGTTGGAAATCACATGGCCAAGGTAAGTGACTTCTTTCTGAAAGAGCTTACACTTGGGAGGCTGTAGTTTTAAGCCATGTGTTGCCAACTTTTGGAAGACCTGCTCCAGATGCTGGAGGTGTGTGTCGAAGTCCGGAGAATAAACGATGACATCGTCCAGGTAAATCAGGAGGGACTCGTTCACCTGTCCCCCTAAACACCGCTGCATTAGGCGTTGAAAAGTCGCCGGCGCATTGCAAAGGCCAAAAGGCATACGATGGAACTCATAAAGGCCTAAAGGGGTGGTGAACGCAGTCTTCTCGCGATCTTTAGGGTCCATCTCCACCTGCCAATAGCCACTGGCAAGATCTAGAGTTGAATACCAAGAGGCTTTGGTAAGGCTGGTGAGGGACTCTTCTATCCGGGGCAGCGGGTAGGCGTCTTTGTGGGTCAGGGTGTTCAGCTTTCTATAGTCTACACAAAAACGCCAAGACCCATTCTTCTTTTTCACGAGAACAATGGGTGCTGCCCATGGGCTAGAACTTTCTTTGATCACTTCTTGTTCCAACATGTTCCGAAGGAGCCCCTTTAACTCGGAGTACAGACTGGGAGGGATGGGCCTGTAACGCTGTCTACTTGGTGGTGCAGATCCAGTGGGAATGGAATGAAGGACGGCGGTGGTCCTACCAAAATCTTCTTCCCCAGCTGCAAAAACCATCTTCCATCGGTTCAGCAGGGAATCCATCTTATGCTGTTGCTCTGCAGAAAGCCCATCTCCCTTCAACAGGTGGACGGGGTGGTCATCTTGCATGGTGGTCTGGATCGCCTGCACGTCTATCTCTACGACACCAGAGTCCACGACCTTCAACACCAGGTCTCTTCCACCCTGGACTTGCATTGGATCCACCTGGAAGACATTTGCCAGAGGGCAGCGTTGAGGCATTTGGACAGGGTATGGGTTCAAGTTACGTACCCTTATAGGCAGACGTCCCTTCACTACCCAGGCAATAGACCGTGCCACCTGCCATTCCTTGTCTTCCTCCGGGCCTTCCACCAGGGCACAAAAGTCCTGGCTGTTTGGTGCTCCGTACAGCTGCGTCCACAACACCATCTCGCTGTTAGGGGGTACATAAACTGGGTCTTGTCGTGTGAGCCGGGCTACTCCCACCTCTTCCTCAGAGGGTACAGCCACAGACACCTTCTGGCAAACAGCAAATGCCCGCTCCCACTCTCCTTTGGCCCTAGAGGTCATGGTAGCACTGAATGCAGTCATCCCTGGATGAACCCCCTGAAACAGCTCCCTCCAACAATGTGAGATCACATTCATCCCCAGGATACCCCTTTCTGCCCCCAGACACTCATCCCTAACAATGATAACCCCCTTACTTGGTACTTTCACCCCTCCCACCGAGAAGTCCAGGACTGCGTAGCCAGTGTAAGGAATCTGTAGTCCATTGGCAGCCTTCAAGGTGAGCCATTCTAAGTCTTGTGGATTCCGTTTAGTTTCTCCAGCCAGCCATCTCTGAAAGAATTTTTCACTGAACAAGGTAACTTGTGAGCCTGTATCTAATAAACAGGGCACCTTCACCCCTGCCACTGTGATATCCACCCCTGGACATTCCCCAACCATTGCTGGCCTTTCTAACCCATCTCTCTGTTCCCCCTCCCCAACCACTCGGCTCTCAGTGGCTGGGGATATTAGTTTAACTGCCCCCTTTCTGCAGGGCACTGGCGTTGGATATGGCCTGCCATCCCACAGCCTCTGCAAATGGGTTGGCCTCGTGAGTCCCATTCAAATGCCCGAGGTCTTTGAGAGGGTGTATATCGGCCTCTGTGTACTCTTTCTTGGGGGGGTGGGGTCTGCACTCTGTTTGGAAAAGGAGCATTGTGTGGGGAGTGTTGCTTTTTAATCTCTTCTATCAAGGTATCCTTTAATACAGTTAACTGGTCTTGCATCTCCTTTTTAAGCTCAGCCCTAACAGTCTCTTTCCACTCCTCCATGCTAGGTGTTGTTCTGGCTGGTTGTGGCTGTGGTGCAGAGATGCGTGATGTACTAGCAACCTCCATCTTTAACTCAGCTTCTAGAGCTCTAGCCTCCCCACATACCTCACTGAAGGAGAGCGCTGCATTCCTCCGCACCTGACGATGAAGCTCCTGCTGCACCACACCAGGCCTCAAGCCGAGGACAAGCTGATCCCGTGCAGTCGTCTCATCCTGGGCAGAGCCGTCTGGTTCCTGTTCTCGCCATCTTAGGAAGAGCTCTCGGAGTCGAAGAATGAAGGCTGCTACGGTTTCATCCTCCTGTTGGTAGCACTTAAAGAACAACGCCCTCAACTGTGCAATGGAAGTTGCTTTTCCATACAATTTAGTTAATTCTTGTAGTATAGATGCACTGGATGTATGAAGTCTTCGGTCTAACAGCTGCGCCTCTCTCTTGGCTTCACCCTCCAATGCCCCCAGAAGAAAATCCACCTTTTGTTCCTCATTTAACCCCTGTGCCCTCAGCATCGCCTGTACCTGCCCTTTCCACTCCCCAAATCTCATTTTATTAGGATCACCACTAAATTTTGGGATCCATGGAGCCCCCATGAACCAAGGAATCATCATGGCATTTATTACAGGTGAACCCTCTGGCCTTACTCCGCTGCCCTGTGCTTCGTCCGTCATTCTTCACTGTGAGGTGTGAAAAGGGAAACCTGCCCGACTACGCCAATAATGTAACCCGACTGAAAACAGCCGTCTGTTGACAATGTAATTGTATTTCCCTTTTACACCATCACAATGAGAACTCCGGAGTCAGAAATATTTATAATAGTCTTTATTACTAAATATTTTCAATAAAATATGCAGTTCAATAAATATGTATAAAAACTAGAGAAATTGCCTGACAATATTTTCACAGTCCAGCACCAATCCACGCCATACATCAAAGTCCAATAAAGAGTTCACGTCACGTCCGAGTCCCAATGGCAGAGAGAGAAAGTTCACTTCCAATTCAGTCAATATGAGCGATTCACCCCCACGCCAGCAGGGGGAGACAGTTCGTCAAACACCGGTCGCTTCCGGGAGCTCCGCGGTCGAGGAAGCCCAGTCGAACAGCTGATAGGGTAAACACACATTCAGAACGCAGCCTGCCCAGTGCCGGCTAATTTCAAACAGCAACAGTATGGATAAGCTAAGTTACTTTCCTTTACGTGGAGGTCTAGGCGCAGCTCACAAACAATGCATCCGGTCATCGATGTTGGGTCGCTCTTCTCGGAAGGGGATGATCTGGGAATACACAAACACGACCTCAGGCCAGCCGATCACACGCTAAGATAACGGCGAGGCTATAAACACAGCAAGCTAGGCAAAGCAAGCAAAAGCACTTTCCTTCGTTAAGATGAATGGCGAGCGTTGTAACATCCAGTGCCGACGGCGATTCCTTCAGTCCGAGCCGGAGACGGGGACAGCTGTCGTCGGGAGATCTACGCCGCTGTAGCCTTCAGTTCTGCCAGGGTCCACCCCGACAAGCATATGAGAGTCCTATTTATTGGGAGACTGATCCTTGATGGACGAATAGGATCGCAAATGTCATTGGGTTCGGAAATGAGACAATTAGCAGCAGGTGCCTTAGATGATACGTCCGTGACCAGGTAACCACAGCACACAATCGTGAGAACACCACAATAACAGATATACATTGTTTACACACTTCATATACACAGCAAGTGAAAGCTTAATAGTAAAAACCGCACTACCAAATCCACCCAAGAGCACATTGATTACACAACAACATTGCACACGTGAGATCATATCATCAATGTTCTACTACAGCCTGTGACAGTAACATCACTGAAGCTCTGCCTGTAAGTCAGTGCTTTCCCCACCATGTGACCTAATCTATCCTATCACATTGCACCCTGTGATATGACCCTGAGACAGCAAGGCAGCTCAAGGTTCACAAGCTCCTTCTAGAAGTTAATCAGTAATACTTAACAGGCTCCTGTATGAACCTGTTAGTTGAGATGGAGGCTCATTCCCCATGTGCTCCATAAGGACTCAGTCTTACCATATGGCAGTGCCTATGTCTCAGTGTAGTCCTGGGTTGGGTTAATATGGCAGTGTCTATGTCTCAGTGTAGTCCTGGGTTGGGTTAATATGGCAGTGTCTATGTCTCAGTGTAGTCCTGGGTTGGGTTAATATGGCAGTGCCTATGTCTCAGTGTAGTCCTGGGTTGGGTTAATATGGCAGTGCCTATGTCTCAGTGTAGTCCTGGGTTGGGTTAATATGGCAGTGCCTATGTCTCAGTGTAGTCTCAGTGTAGTCCTGGGTTGGGTTAATGCATATGGCAGTGTCTATGTCTCAGTGTAGTCCTGGGTTGGGTTAATATGGAAGTGTCTATGTCTCAGTGTAGTCCTGGGTTGGGTTAATATGGCAGTGTCTATGTCTCCGTGTAGTCCTGGGTTGGGTCAATGCTGTGCTACTTCAAGCAGTGTCAGCATCACCGCTTCACAAACAACAGCAGTTGTGTTTCCTCCTGCTATCTTGTAGCATTATGAGACGGCAGAAGAGGTCAAAGTACCCAGCCGTCTTTCTCCAGCTTAATCATTAATGCTCAGTAGACTGCTGCACTGCTGTACGAAGACATTAACACTTGGAATCTTACACGGCCATTCATCTCAAAGACACTGCAGTCCTCATCAAATACTCCAAAGACACTGCAGTCCTCATCAAACACTCCAAAGACACTGCAGTCCTCATCAAACACTCCAAAGACACTGCAGTCCTCATCAAATACTCCAAAGACATTGCCATCTACTTTGAATACTTATTGTGCTGACTGAAGACTTCACTCTCTTCCCAATAGGCTGGATGCACTGACATCTCCATCGTAAAGCTGCACCTAAGCTCCTCAGACTACTCGGAAACTTTTCTCAACCTTCAAATCACTCCTCAACCCTCAGTCGCCCCCTCCTCTGTCCAGCCTGACCGCGTAGATGTGTTCCTGGTTGTGATCAACGGGGCAGGCAGATTCACAGCAGAAGAGCAAGAAGCAGTGGAAATCATCCAGGAGATGTTTGGAGAAGAGGCAGCACGTTACACTATGGCCCTCTTCACCCACACAGGCCAGCTGAAGGCAGATGGGCTCTCCATAGAACACTTCATTAAAGGCAACGCAGATCTGTGTGGCTTCATCAGTCAGTGTGGTGGTGGATATCATGTGTTTGATAACAGAGATGACGATCCCTCTCAGGTCCGAGAGCTGCTGGAGAAGATCAACACAATGGTGGAAAGGAATAAAGGCCACTACACCAAGGACAGGTTCAGAGCTGCTGGAGAAGATCAACACAATGGTGGAAAGGAATAAAGGCCACTACACCAAGGACAGGTTCAGAGCTGCTGGAGAAGATCAACACAATGGTGGAAAGGAGTAAAGGTCACCACACCAAGGACAGGTTCAGCGATGCTGAGAGGCGGGTAAAGAGGGAAACCCCGTTCTACACGAGTGTCCTCACGTCTCCTCCAGTTGCTCTTGGCTATGTGCTGCTCATGACGTGGCTCTGGGAGAACGGGGGTGTGTTGGGGCACTGGCAGTGGGAGCAGGGGGGTGTGTTGGGGCACTAGCAGTGGGAGCAGGGGGGGGGGTGTTGGGGCACTAGCAGTGGGAGCAGGGGCGTGTGTTGGGGCAGTGGGAGCAGGGGGTGTGTTGGGGCACTAGCAGTGGGAGCAGGGGGCTGTGTTGGGGCACTAGCAGTGGGAGCAGGGGGGTGTGTTGGGGCACTAGCAGTGGGAGCAGGGGGGGGTGTTGGGGCACTGGCAGTGGGAGCAGGGGGGTGTGTTGGGGCACTAGCAGTGGGAGCAGGGGGGTGTGTTGGGGCAAACACTAGCAGTGGGAGCAGCGGTGGTAGCTATTATAGTGGCGGCCATATTGTGGAGCTCCCATCTTCTGGAATTATGACCATTATGACATTTTTTCATCTGTTTTTCCCCCGTCATTTCCCCCGAAAGAGGGTGGGGCTTATTGGTCTTAAGGAGCCATGGCAACCCATCCCATGACCACTCATTTCATGTGTGCTGTGCTGTGCTGTGCTGTGCTGTGTTGTGCTGTGTGCTGTGCTGTGCTGTGCTGTGTGCTGTGCTGTGCTGTGCTGTGCTGTGCTCTGGGTTGGGGGGTTGGGGGTGTTTGCTGAATGAGAGTGGTTATATTTATTGGGGAGGTATCAGTCCAGGTAGGCCTGTGTAGTTTTAATGAACTGTGCTACTTAATAAATATTCTCTTTGTCATACTGTACATCCTGGTCCCATCCCTACGGGATCAGGAGTGATATATCTGCATTGAGCCTCAAGGGGCTGTAGATCAGTAGAATGCAACAGCCTCCACTGCTAATGGTCCCCTTGGTACAGTCGAGTACAGAGAGCACTCCACTACTAATGGCACCCTTGGTAGTCGAGTACAGAGAGCACTCCACTACTAATGGCCCCCTTGGTAGCCGAGTACAGAGAGCACTCTACTACTAATGGCCCCCTTGGTAGTCGAGTACAAAGCGCAATGAAAATCATCTTGTGGTGATCTGATTTGTCTCATAATGAGAACCGTGAGGAAAGTCCACAAACATGTGTTCATGTTGTTAGTGTGGATTAAGCTAATTCCTCAAAAGGGGAATTCTCCACAGCAGTGTCTCCCAATTTTCCTTGAAGGGCCTCCTACCCGCATACACACAAGCCATTGTTTTATTCAACAATCGGGGTCCGGGGATGAATGACCAGTGCATAGCCTAGCCCGACCTGAAGGCTGCTTAAGCAAGTTCAGAGCTCAGAGGTAATAAATAGCTACATTTGTTTTGATTATCCAACTGGGTGTGTTATTGGGATTTTATACATCTAGGCCTAATGTGCGCAAATATAATCTGGTAATCTCACAACCTCAGCCCAGGCAACATTGTGCGGAACCCCTGCATCTCTGGCGACCCCTAGTGGCGTCCCCTGACCCCTCGTGGGGAAGAGTATGGAAGTATGGAGTATGCCTTTATCTCCTCCAGACTGGACTACTGTAACGCACTTCTCATTTGGATCCCTAGCAAGAGTCTGCAGAGACTCCAGTACATCCAAAACTCTGCAGCTAGGATCCTGATGAGAGTGCGGAAACATGAGCACATTACCCCCATCCTCCACTCACTCCACTGGCTTCCGGTCTCCAGCAGGATTGAGTACAAGATTTCCCTCCTCACTCACCAATGCATTCATTGACATGCCCCCCCCTACCTCAAAGAAATAATCAACCCACAAAACACAACACGCTCCCTCCGCTCCACTCACTCAAACCTCCTCCACATACCCAGAACTAAACTCAGGACCATGGGAGACAGGGCTTTCTGTGCTGCTGCCCCGCGTCTATGGAATGCCCTCCCTGACACCTTGAGGGCACCACAATCCATTGACTGTTTTAAAAAAGACCTAAAGACATTTCTTTTTAGCAAAGCTTTTGGTCCCTTTTAGATGTTCTTAAACCTTTATCTTTTTCCTCTTTTTGTTTTCTTTTTAATGAAATTGCTCATCTTATTTTTGTTTTTAACCTGTAGCACTTTGAGATCTCTGATGTAAAGTGCATTATAAATAAAATTTATTATTACAGTGCATGAAAATGCACTGTAGGCCTACTGTTCTTCCTCGGTCTTCTTCTTCTTCTTATTACAGTGCATGAAAATGCACTGTACTGTTATTCCAAGTCTTCTTATTATTATAGTGCATGAAAATGCACTATACTGTTCTTCCAAAGTATTCTTCTTATTATTACAGTGCATGAAAATGCACTGTACTGTTCTTCCTAGGCTTCAACTTCAACTTTTTATTATTCTTCTTCTAACGCACGCAATTCAGCTTGAACCGTTTAACGTAGAAACTTCATTCAAACTATGTCGCGTAGGTCTTACTTACGCGATGTGTGCTTTGTATTTTTCAACTTTGTAACTTTTATACTTTTTAAACTATTAGTTAAAAACTATTACAATTTCCCCCATAGACTTAACATTGCTCATTATGACATCACGGCAGCAATTAGAATCTTACACCAAGTGGCCGGCCACCTGGGCACCAACTGTCAGTTTCTCTGGCTTTAAGCATACAGTCTCTTAGAAGACTACATATCCTGTTAACTGTTTCCTCTGTCCACAACTGTTTCAAAATAAACGTCCTCACTGCAATTATACACTATTAAATCATTTAACCATTGAAACTACTCAACTATTTAACTGTTCAACCATTCCAACTGTCAGTTATCATCCACTATGCCTCCAGTCAACTACATGAAACCTCCATGTACCTAGCAACCAACATAGCAACCATTAAAATTAAGTGTTTATGACCGTTTCCATAGCAACCAACATGATTATACTGCAGTAACTTCTTGTTTCCTGATAGTGGCCACCATGGATACCCTAGCAACAAATGTTTCGAAATAAAAGTCCTCACTAGCAAGTTAGCTAGTTAGCATGGTTAGCATTGTTAGCATAGTTAACATTTTTTAGCATAACTGCAAAAAATCATCAACTAAGTTATCTAATCAACCTGGTTAGCATTGTTAGCAAATCTAGCATTGTTAGCATAGTTAGCATTTTTAGCATTACTGCTAGAAATCATCGGTTAAGTTAGCTAATCAACCTGGTTAGCATTGTTAGTAAAGTTAGCATTGCTAGCATAATTAGCATTTTTAGCACAACTGCTAGAAATCATTAGCTAAGTTAGCTAATCAACATTTTAACATGAATAGAAATCATTAGTTAAGTTAGAACTGGAATGTTTCAGCTTTAAACTGTCTACCTGCACACTATCAACTCTCTGTAAACTACGCAACCACCATGTTTACCCTAGCTACACCTTAGTAACCATATCTACATTATCTATCTTTTTTTGCATTTTCATGCACTGGTAATTCCTTGGAATTGCATTTCTAGTTATTATTCCACTACTTCTAACGCACGCAATTCAGCTTGAACCGTTTAACGTAGAAACTTCATTCAAACGTTGTTGCGTAGGTCTTGCTTATGCCAGGTGTGCTTTGTTTTTTTCAACTTTGTAACTTTTATACTTTTTAAACTATTAGTTAAAAACTATTACAATTTCCCCATAGACTTAACATTGCTCATTATGACATCACGGCAGCAATTAGAATGTTACGCCAGGTGGCCAGTCCAGGTGCAGCAGCTCTCTCTCTCTCTCAGGCTCTTGAGACTACATTTTCTGTTCCCCTGTATCAACTGTATCAACATAAGTCTTCCTAATTCCATCCAACTTTCTATCCATTCATCTTCTTCAAACCATTCACTCATCCACCCATTCTAAACAGTCTGCCTATCAACATCAATTAGACGATCTACATTCAACTTTTAAACAATCTACTCTGTCTCAGGCTGACACTCTGGCTCTCTTAAGACTAGCCAGTTGAATTGATTACACCTGTATCTGTATCCACTACTCCCAGTAGAGAGCTGTGTCTCTCCACTCTACAAGAATATAAGGCACATTCCATCCAACTTTCTATCCATTCATCTTCTTCAGACCATTCACTCATCCACCCATTAAACTGTCTATCAACATCTATTAAACAATCTGCCTATCAACATCCATTAAACTCTCTGTCTATCAACATTAATTAGACTATCTACATTCAACTTTTAAACAATCTACTCTGTCTCAGGCTTACACTCTGGCTCTCTTAAGACTAGCCCAGGGGTCGGCAACCCAAAATGTTCAAAGAGCCATTTTGGACCAAAAAACAAAAAACAAATCTGTCTGGAGCCGCAAAAAATGAAAAGCCTTATGTAAGCCTTATATGAAGGCAGCACAGGCTGTAAGTGTATATCTATATTAGCCTATTATCAAAATGACTAAGTAGGCTACAACAAGGCTACATAATGAGCTTTCATGATTAAATGTTTTTCCCTGCAGCGCATCTCGGAGAGAATGACACACCACGTGACTACTCCGTTGTAATGGTGCTTTAAGTTCAACTTTGTGTAATCACCATCCGTGAACCGTTGTTTTCCACGTTTTAATATCTCTCAGGTTGCAACAAAATTTCTCCAGAAGTAGGCTACTGCAATCGCACTTTTTCTCTCAGTCCCAACGGGGTAGTCGGCTGCAGATGTAGCATGCCTTCCCTGAAAATGTCTTTCTAAATGTCTTTCTCTTGTTCGCCAACTTCTCATTACAAAGCAAACATGCAGGCAATCCTTCCGCAATGGCAATGAAAGCAAATGATTCGGTCCATTCTGCCTTAAATTCTTTGATCTCGTCCGCTATCTTTCTCTTTTTCCCTTTGGAATCCATGGCATGGCCCATGCTGACACACCCGCCGGTTTGTTTACAACCATAGGTTTACAGCCGCCTGGCACGGCGCCGCCCTGAAACGTGTGTCGCAGGCTATCAAATCTTCGTTGACAGAAATGTTGAACTTTAATATTTATTATGCACATTTTTACAACATTGGAAAACGTTAACGTCCTCATACAGAAACCATTAAAACAAACAAACAAAAATCCCCCCATTCATTTTCATACATTTTTGAAAACGCTCCAGGGAGCCACCAGGGTGGCGCTAAAGAGCCGCATGCGGCTCTAGAGCCGCAGGTTGCCGACCCCTGGACTAGCCAGTTAAATTGATTACACCTGTATCTGTATCCACTACTCTCAGTAGAGAGCTGTGTCTCTCCACTCTACAAGAATATAAGGCACATTCCATCCAACTTTCTATCCATTCATCTTCTTCAGACCATTCACTCATCCACCCATTAAACTGTCTATCAACAGTGATGATTGATTACACCTGTATCAACTACTCTCAGAGAGCTGTATCAGTGTCTCTCTTAACAACAATATAAGGCACATTCCATCCAACCTTCTATCCATTCATCTTCTTCAGACCATTCACTCATCCACCCATTAAACTGTCAATCAATATCTATTAAACAATCTGCCTATCAACATCCATGAAACATTCTGTCTATCAACATTAATTAGACTATCTACATACAACTTTTAAAGTATTTACTGTGGGTGCCTCTCAAGCAGCGTTTATATGTCCTCCCTCGCTCCTCGATCCTCAATGATCTACATAAAGAAAGATAGAAGGGCTAGACTATCCCATTGTTGCCGCTCCATCATTCTTTATGTAGATCAGTGAGGATCGAGGAGCGAGAGAGGACGCGTAAACGCTATATGAGAGGCACCTTCTGTCTCAGGCTTTAAGCATACAATCTCATTAAGACTACAGATCCTGTTTCACTACTTCCTCTGTCCACAACTGTTTCAAAATAAAGGTCCTCACTGCAATAATACACTATTAAATCATTTAACTATTGTAACTACTCAACTATTTAACTGTTCAACCATTCCAACTGTCAGTTATCAACTATGCTTCCAGTCAACTACACGAAAACTCCATGTACCTAGCAACCAACATATCAACCATTAAAATTAAGCGTTTATGACCGTTTCCATAGCAACCAACATGATTATACTGCAGTAACTTATTGTTTCCTGATAGTGGCCACCATGGATACCCTAGCAACAAATGTTTCAAAATAAAAGTCCTCACTAGCAAGTTAGCTAGTTAGCATGGTTAGCATAGTTAACATTGTTAACATTTTTAGCATAACTGCAAAAAAAACATCAACTAAGTTAGCTAATCAACCTGGTTAGCATTTTTAGCATTATTTCTAGAAATCATCAGTTAAGTTAGCTAATCAACCTGGTTAGCATTGTTAGTTTAAGTTAGCATTGCTACCATAGTTAGCATTGCTAGTATAGCTAGCATTTTTAGCATAACTGCTAGAAATCATTAGCTAAGTTAGCTAATCAACCTGGTTAGCACTGTGAGCATAGTTAGCATAGTTAACATTTTTACCATTACTGCATGAAATCAGTAGCTAAGTTAACCAATCAACCTGGTTATCATTGTTACCATAGTTAACATTTTAACATGAATAGTAATCATTAGTTAAGTTAGAACTGGGAATGTTTCAGCTTTAAACTGTCTACCTTCACACTATCAACTCTCTGTAAACTATGCAACCACCATGTTTACCCTAGCTACACCTTAGTAACCATTTCTACATTATCTATCTAATTTTGCATTTCATGCACTGGTAATTCCTTGGAATTGCATTTCTAGTTATTATTAAACTTCTTCTTCTAACGCAGCCAATTCAGCTTCAACCGTTTAACGTAGAAACTTCATTCAAACGTTGTTGCGTAGGTCTTGCTTATGCCATGCCTGCTTTGTATTTTTCAACTTTGTAACTTTTATACTTTTTAAACTATTAGTTAAAAACTATTACAATTTCCCCCATAGACTTAACATTGCTCATTATGACATCACGGCAGCAATTAGAATCTTAGGCCAGGTGGCCGGCCACCTGGGCACCAACTGTCAGTTTCTCTGGCTTTAAGCATACAGTCTCTCAGAAGACTACATATCCTGTTAACTGTTTCCTCTGTCCACAACTGTTTCAAAATAAAAGTCCTCACTGCAATAATACACTATTAAATCATTTAACCATTGAAACTATTCAACTATTGAACTGTTCAACCATTCCAACTGTCAGTTATCATCCACTATACCTCCAGTCAACTACATGAAACCTCCATGTACCTAGCAACCAACATAGCAACCATTAAAATGAAGCGTTTATGACCGTTTCCATAGCAACCAACATGATTATACTGCAGTAACTTCTTGTTTCCTGATAGTGGCCACCATGGATACCCTAGCAACAAATGTTTCAAAATGAAAGTCCTCACTAGCAAGTTAGCTAGTTAGCATGGTTAGCATAGTTAGCATTGTTAGCATAGTTAGCATTTTTAGCATAACTGCAAAAAATCATCAAATAAGTTAGCTAATCAACCTGGTTAGCATTGTTAGCAAATTTAGCATTGTTAACATAGTTAACATTTTTAGCATTGCTGTTAGAAATCATTGGTTAAGTTAGCTAATCAACCTGGTTACCATTGTTAGTAAAGTTAGCATTGCTAGCATAATTAACATTTTTAGCGTTACTGCTAGAAATCATTAGCTAAGTTAGCTAATCAACATTTTAACATGAATAGAAATCATTAGTTAAGTTAGAACTGGAATGTTTCATCTTTAAACAGTCTACCTTCACACGATCAACTCTCTGTAAACTATGCAACCACCATGTTTACCCTAGCTACACCTTAGTAACCATATCTACATTATCTATCTATTTCTGCATTTTCATGCACTGGTAATTCCTTGGAATTGCATTTCTAGTTAAACTTCTTCTTCTAACGCAGCCAATTCAGCTTCAACCGTTTAACGTAGAAACTTCATTCAAACGTTGTTGCGTAGGTCTTGCTTATGCCATGCCTGCTTTGTATTTTTCAACTTTGTAACTTTTATACTTTTTAAACTATTAGTTAAAAACTATTACAATTTCCCCCATAGACTTAACATTGCTCATTATGACATCACGGCAGCAATTAGAATCTTAGGCCAGGTGGCCGGCCACCTGGGCACCAACTGTCAGTTTCTCTGGCTTTAAGCATACAGTCTCTCAGTAGACTACATATCCTGTTAACTGTTTCCTCTGTCCACAACTGTTTCAAAATAAAAGTCCTCACTGCAATAATACACTATTAAATCATTTAACCATTGAAACTACTCAACTATTGAACTGTTCAACCATTCCAACTGTCAGTTATCATCCACTATGCCTCCAGTCAACTACATGAAACCTCCATGTACCTAGCAACCAACATAGCAACCATTAAAATTAAGCATTTATGACCGTTTCCATAGCAACCAACATGATTTTACTGCAGTAACTTCTTGTTTCCTGATAGTGGCCACCATGGATACCCTAGCAACAAATGTTTCAAAATAAAAGTCCTCACTAGCAAGTTAGCTAGTTAGCATTGTTAGCATAGTTAGCATTGTTAGCATAGTTAGCATTTTTAGCATAACTGCAAAAAATCATCAACTAAGTTAGCTAATCAACCTGGTTAGCATTGTTAGTAAAGTTAGCATTGCTAGCATAATTAGCATTTTTAGCGTAACTGCTAGAAATCATTAGCTAAGTTAGCTAATCAACATTTTAACATGAATAGAAATCATTAGTTAAGTTAGAACTGGAATGTTTCATCTTTAAACAGTCTACCTTCACTCTATCAACTCTCTGTAAACTATGCAACCACCATGTTTACCCTAGCTACACCTTAGTAACCATATCTACATTATCTATCTATTTCTGCATTTTCATGCACTGGTAATTCCTTGGAATTGCATTTCTAGTTCTTCTTCTAACGCACGCAATTCAGCTTCAACCGCTTAACGTAGAAACTCCATTCAAATTTTGTCGCGTAGGTCTTACTTACGCGATGTGGGCTTTGTATTTTTCAACTTTGTAACTTTTATACTTTTTAAACTATTAGTTAAAAACTATTACAATTTCCCCCATAGACTTAACATTGCTCATTATGACATCACGGCAGCAATTAGAATCTTACGCCAGGTGGCCGGCCACCTGGGCACCAACTGTCAGTTTCTCTGGCTTTAAGCATACAGTCTCTCAGAAGACTACACATATCCTGTTAAACTGTTTCCTCTGTCCACAACTGTTTCAAAATAAAAGTCCTCAATGCAATAATACACTATTAAATCATTTAACCATTGAAACTACTCAACTATTGAACTGTTCAACCATTCCAACTGTCAGTTATC